>NC_143256.1:15880315-16132254 GCF_984573655.1 Nuphar pumila
ATACCTAAACCATAATCTCCAATGTACAGGTTGTGTGGAGACTGTATGAAGATGGGGAGGACGAGGACCAAGAGGTTATTGCTGAGGCTGCGAGACTGTCTGGCTGCAATATTTGGCTATTTAGCAAATCTGAAGCCAAGTTGCAGCATGGTAGTCAAGTTCTCCTGTAAGCTGGCTTGGGATAGTCTACCCCAAAGCAGCTTGTGGAAGTGAGAAGGAAGATGAATAGTGGTGGGGTCAGGAACGAGAATTAGCACGAACACTTTAGGAAACAATTGGATAGCTGGAACAAATGAGGTGTTTGTAACATAGCATATGATTATAAAGAACGACAATATGACCTCAACTATTTTAAAAAATATTAGGAACCCATGCATCAAAATCTGGAGATTGAGAAGAAGCAACGTGAAAATATTGGGAACCCATGCATCCCTCCCGTCCCCCAACATGTCATCTCCCAGCATAGAAAAAATGTTCATTGTGTCCCTCTGCCTACAACAACGATTCCCTCAGTTGTAGTACACGGTGAGGAGCAAACACAACTCACAAAAAAGAAGGTAGTCTCTGTCACAAGGTTAGAGATGTTGGAGAGAGAGAATAAGGAGTTACGGAAGTAGGTGCAGAATTTGGAGAGATAAATGCGATCACAATATGGTACACTGGTAGAGATGATTACCAGTGGTTTGAATAAGTTCGAGGAAACCAAGAGGCCACCGAGAAAAGAGAGTCCACCAAGAAAAAGAAAGAGACGATTTGTATATCATAGTCCATCTGAGTCGTCAAGTGCTACTGAATAAACATTATGTGATTTTTGTATCCCGATAATTATTTATTGTAATTCTATAATTCTTTGTTGTAATTCTATAATTCTTTTTTGTAATGTGACATTCTATAAATATATAATTCTTTTTTTAATAAGTTCAACACACAAGTGCTACTGAATAAATTGTTGTAATGTTCGGCCTTCATAAAAAAAAATTGAAGAAGCATTTAGCGTTGTGTACTACAGAAATTATGATTTACTTTTACGACCTTTCTTCCTATCGTGATTTACACAAAAAATGATAAAAGGCTGAAAGGATTTGTACGTATAAAGGCTACATGTTATCGCGATTTGCTTGATACCGATTGGCTTGCAATCAGTTCTATAAGAGATCGCGATTTGTTTTTTATAGAAGAAGTGTTCTATCACGATCTGTACACCCATGAACATAAAGCAAAAATGATTTGTCCTATCATGATTTGTGTTTACGAGCTTTGTCTATAAGAATGATATGCCCTATCACGATTAGGGTTTAGGTTTTTGTGTTTTAAGGGTTTAGGGTTTTAGAATTTAAGGTTTAGGGTTTAGGGTCTAGGGTTTAGGGTTTGGTGTTTAGTGTTTTAGGGTTTAGGGTTTTAGGTTTTAGGGTTTGTAGTTTAGGCTTTAGGCTTTAGGGTTTGGGGTTTGGGGTTTGGGGTTTGGGGTTTGGGGTTTATGGTTTAAGTTTTGGATCTATCTATATTTCAAATGGATCATCTTAAATAAAAAAAAATTGGGTTTATTTGATACCCAAATAAATTTAATTAAAAAATATATATGTAAATGTGTATATATATATATATAATAGTTTAGATTGGGTTTGCCTTTACGAGCTTTGTCTAAGTGAACGACACGTCATATCGCGATTTACACAATGACTGATTCATAAAAGGTAAAAAAAGAAAAACAATAAACAAATCGAGACGATGTTTAGACTTAGTAAAGAACAAATCGAGTTAACTTCAATGATACAAATCAATGTAACTTTATAAATACAAATTGATTTCGTTCACAAAGACATATCATTGTCGCGGTAACTTCATAACTACAAATCGATGTGATTTACAACCACATTCATTTACAAAAAATATGAGTATTTAGTTATAATACATCATAATCAATGGTTTGGCTTAGATACAATACATGACCATCATGGATATGGAAATAGTTTAGACTCAGATCAGGGTTTGGACTGGACCTATAAGAGATTTGGATCCGTTTAAGACCCAAATAAATCTAATCTAATGTAAAAGTATTTTAGATCCATTTAGAGACCAAATTGGATCCTACTAAGAAAATAAGATATCGAATCTACTTAAAGACTCAATTTGATCTCATTATGTATATTAACATTTAGACCCATTTGGAGATCCAATTGGATTCCAGTAAGTAAATAAGGCTTTTGGATCTACCTGAGACCTAAATGGTTCTCATGAAGGTAAAATGAATTTGTTTAAATCTGAATTCAATTCGAGGTCCAAATAACTCCTACTTAAGAAAAAAAGAATTGGATTCACTTATGATCTAAATGAATCATTTTAGTGTACTGTGAATTTTACTAAAATATAATAAGTTTTTGATCTATCTAAATTCCAAATGGATCATACTTAAATATAATAACTTTTGGGTTCATTTGAGACCCAAATAAATTTAATTAAAATATATATATGTAAATTTGTATCTCTCTCTATATATAATAGTTTAGATTGGGTTTAAATTTGATGAGAGCTAAATAGGTCTCACATCCAACCCAATCCAATCACTCCCCTACCTAAACCCATCTGACAATCAAATACATCTCATCCCACTAAATCCATTTGAATATCCTATTACGATTTGCCTTTAAGAGCTTTGTCTATATGAATGATATGTCCTATCGCGATTTACAAAATGACTGATTCATAAAAGGCAGAAAAGAAAAACAACAAACAAATCAACACAATGTTTAGACTTAGTAAAGTATAAATTGAGGTAACTTCAGCGATACAAATCGAGGTAACTTCATAAATACAAATCGATTTCATTGAGAAAGACAAACAAAGGCATATTGTTGCTTGATATTGATTGACTTGCAATCAATTATAATTCATTTTTGCAAAAGGCAAATGAAATGATGTTTTTTAATTAATGTGCAATGCAATTTATTTGTGTGCGCTTTTTTAAAATGAGCGGTATGTGAAACGATGTTTCCTTTATAAATGAATGACAGGTCGCACAAGTTTAGGAGGGTGTCGCTTCGCTTTGCTTCGTCAGTAAAGAATAGACGAAGTGACATTTCTTTTATAAATGATGAGTTTGTGGTTTGAACATATAACAGACAAATTATGTAAATCTCTCTGGGTTGAAATAAAAATTAATTTTACTAAACACGTCAATAAGTTGGATTGTTATTTGTAGCAAAGGTAAATCGTTGTCTCCGACATAGATGTCATTGTGTAAATCACTTAAGGACATTATCTGGTATAACGATTCAAATACAATATATGTACAACAATTTGAAGAATTTTGCAAAAGTTTTGAGAAGAAACTTGGAGAAAGAATGGCAATTTTTGTGTTTTGAGCCAAACTTGGAGTATTCGAGCTTGGAGGAACCGAGTAGGATGCCTTCCATCCTCATGGTATCGTGATGGACATGAAGGGCATCCACCATTGTTGTTTTAAGTGCATCTCTGCTACTGTTCGTGACCCATAATGTTGCATGTGTTCCTTGGTGGCAATTTTAGATTACACTTCTTATCTTGTGACCACTAGAATTGAAGAAACATGTTTGTGGCTTGAACTGGCCAATTTTTGTCTCCATCAGTTTGGCTAAAACCCAATTGCTCTATTAAATTTGTGTTGTGGATGTTGTTATTGCTTCTTAAATCTGTCATCTCATTGTTAGAGTTGGATTGTGTTGCACCATATTTGAAACATGCATGTCTTTTGAATGAATACAGATTTGTTAAGTTATTTTCTTGAAAGCTTGTGTGGTTGATTATCTTTCGTGTTTGAGTTGAGCATTGTCTAACCGGAGTTGGGTTTCAGAGAAAGGGCAGTTGAAAATTTGATAAATCACCATTGGAAGTATATTTTTTGTGCAGGTCAAATTTTAACCACCAAAAAATTAAAATTGAAAATCAAAACTTGTGCATTTGTGCTTGATGTGTGTTTATGCATTTTGGTTTGTCTGACCCAGTCCTGATAATCAGAGTGTATCTTCGTAGATATAGGTCTATTTTGTGCTTACTTAGATTTGTTGAAAATCTAATGAACTCTCCTATATTTCCAGTGTTCAGTCCGCTGACAGATTTTGTATTTGCAGTCACCAAAAATAGATCTGAACAAAGAGTACAGTCATTCGAGTGACTGTATTTCTGGTGCATCATTCAAACCGGTTATTCATACCATATCATGGCACCCCGATATCAAAAAATTACAATTATTGATTCGTTGGAAAGATATTTTTGTTTTATGTGTTTTCTCTGTTAATCAGTTTTTTCAAATTTAGTGACCTACTAAGTCAAATTCTAGTAGTATCAGTCATTGTCATATTCCATAAAATTTCACTTTGACTGCTTTTGCAATAGAATTTTATTTCGATGTCTTGATCACGAACTGACTTATTGTCGGTGTGCACCATATTCCATAAAACTAAATAAAAGGATAAAGAAACTACACAAAAATACCTTTTCAACGATACCTGATTTGCAGAAAAACTACGAACGAGATACAACCCTGACAACATTCTTAAAACAAGAGCTGAACAAGCATGGTTATTCCTATCCCAATTATTCTATACTATTTTTTAGCCATTTATACTAGAAACCCAAAAACATAATAAAAAGAATAGAGGCATATCGAGGTGTTATATTTCCAATGCCACCAAGGTTACCATGATCTAATGAGTGGTTGGAGAGAAACATCCTTTAAAAGTTAGACTATTTGGTTGTTCCAGTCTACAAAGCATGTTTCGTTTCCAATTTTGTAACTCCAACGAGAACCTTAGAGGGGTTTTCAGTTCTGACTCAAAATAGAAAACTTATTGACATGTATCTTAACTTTCCAACAACTTAAAAATATATGTTTTCAACGTTGAATCAGAGAGATACATATCTGAGAACAATGAATGTTCAACAAAAATTTGTAAATATGCGAATTTTCTCCTAAATACACGATCTTCCTCTTAAATATGCAAAATTCCTCCTGAATATGTGATTTTTCTCTCAAATATTTAAATTTTCTCTTAAATATGTGTCTAAGTATTGCATCCAAGATTTGCTACAGACTTTACCACTTATTTTTTACCCAAAAAATGAAAGATTATGAAAAAATATAAAGAAGAACAAACAAACTAGGCATAAATACATTACCAACGATACTTGATTTGCTAGAAAATGATAAACGAATGCAGGGATACAACCCTGATAACATTTTTAAAATAAAAGATGAACAAATGTGATTGTGCCTATCCTGATTATTCTATGCTATTTTCTAGCCACGTGCCAAAAATCTAAAAAAATAATAAAAAGTGCAGAGAGATCATGTTGTTCGCTTTTTAATGCCACTAAGATCAGCTTGATCAGATTAGTGGTGGGGAAGAAACATTCTTTGAAAGATAGATTGTTCAATTATTCTAGTTTGTAGGGCATATTTCTGTTCTATTTTTTAAACTCAAAAACATAAACCTTAGAAAAGTTTTCAGTTCTTACTAAAAACAGGAAAGTTACAGGCCTATATCTTCTTCTAACGACTATAAAAATATAGGTTTTCATTATTAGATCAGAGAGATACAGATATGAAAAAAAAATGGTTTTGCAGAAAATACGTGAATATGCAAATTTCTCTTAAACATGTGAATTTTCTCCTATATATGTGTTTTTTTCTCTCAAATATGAAAATATTCTCCTAAATATGTGAATTTCTTCTTAAATATGAGAAATTTCTCTTAAATATGTGAATTTTCTCTTATATATGCAATTTTTTTTCCAAATATATAAATTTTCTCCTAAATATTTATTTTTTCTCTCAAATATATGAATTTCTTCCTAAATATGCAAATTTCCTACCAAATATGTGAATGTCCTCTCAAATATATGATTTTCCTCCTAAATATGTGAATTTCTTCATAAATATGTGGGTTTCTTTCAAATATGCGATTTTTTGCTTAAATATATGATTTTCTTCTCAAATATTTAGGAGAAATCACATATTTAAGAGAAAATTCACATATTTGGAAAAAAATTTGTATATTTGAGAAAAAATGCATATATTTGGAAGAAAATTTATATATTTAGAAGGAAATTTTTATATTTAAGAGAAAAATATCATATATATAAGAGGAAATTCATATGTTTAGAAGGAAATTTACATATTTAGGATGAAATTCGCATATTCACATATTTTTTGCTGAATAATTTTTGTTCTCAAATCTTTATTTCTCATATCCGAAGTTGAAAACCTATATTTTTATAATAGTTGGAAAGCGGAAACACAAGACTGTAACTTTTCTGTTTTAAGTCAGAACCGAAAAGCCCTTTAGGGTTCCCCTTTCTCAGTTTCCTAATCAGAACAGAAATATATTCTGCAGACTGAAACAACCAAACAATCTATCTTCTAGTGGATATTTTTCTCCAACCTTTCATCAGATTAAGGTGATCTTGGTGGTGTTGGAAAGCTAAGGCCTCAATCTGTCTCTTTTCTTTTTATTATTTTTTTGGATTTTTGATGCAGGTGGGCAGAAAATAATATAGAATAATCTAGATAAACACAATCACACCTATTCATCTCTTATTTTAGGAATCATGTCAGGGTTGTTTCTCAATGCTTGTTCATTGTTTTTTAGCGAATTAGGAATCGTTGAAAATGTGTTTTGTCAAGTTTCTTTGTTTTTTTATGTATTTTTCAAAAATCCTTCATTTTCTAAGTAAAAAATTAATGGCAAATTCTAACACATATCTTAAATGCAATACTTTGACACATATTTAGAAAAAAAATCACATATGTAGGAGAAAATCACATATTTAGGAGGAAATTCATATATTTCGGAGAAAATTCACATATTTTAAAGAAAATTTGCATATTTTTTGCATGACAGTCTTTGTTCTCTGATATGTATCTCTCTGATATGATGTTGAAAATTTACATTTTTATAGTTGTTGAAAATGAGATACATGCATGTAACTTTCTTGTTTTGTGTAACAACTAAAAACCCCTTTAGGATTCTCGTTTTTGAGTTCTAAAACTGAAACAAAAACATGCTCTGCAGACTAGAATAACCAAACAGTCTATCTTTCAAAGGATATTTCTCCCCAACCACTCATTAGATTAAGGTGATCTTTATGGTATTGGAAAGTTAATGCCTCGATTTGTCTTTGTCCCTTTTGTTGTTTTTTCAGATTTCTACTGCAGGTGGTCATTAGCATAGAATAATAAGGATAACCACAGTCGTGCCTTTTCATCTCATGTTTAGAAATGTTGTAAGGGTTGTATCTCAACATTTGTTCACAATTTTTCAGCGAATTAGGTATCGTTGAAATGGTATTTATGTCTAATTTCTTTGTTCTTTTGTGTGTGTTTTTGAAATCATTTATTTTTTAGGTAAAAAATCAGTGATAAGGTCTGTCATAAATCTTTGATGCAATACTTGGGAACATATTTGGGGGGAAATTTGCATATCTGAAAGAAAACCACTCATGCAAAGGTTAAAATGGTCTTTTTAATGACAGATATTTGCAATTTTGGACATCAAACAAATTTTTGAAAATTATAAGGTTTTTCGTGAAATGCATCATTTTTGTCGTACAATACTTATGATAATTTTTCATACTTTTATTATCTCCCTTTCTGCCCCTCTTAAAACATATTGGCATCAATGCACTCTTAAAAAGTGTTTGCCATGTAGAACATTTGTCGGTCGAACAAGCAAAGCGACAAATGTTCTGGATATAAGAATCTTGAGTGAGAGACAAATGTTTTGGACTTTTGCATCCCCTCAATTAAATTGAGCACAGAACACACATGATAGGTGAATCAAATGCGGGACAACACCTCAGCAGGGAGTGTGGTGTCCCTCCAAGAGATTCTTCGGTGAATCAAACACCCCCTTAACATGATTGCACATCCACAAAATCATTTTTCGAGTTGCTGGTCCATAATAATTCTACATCCACACACAAGGGCTAGTACCAAGATCTAATCAGTCACCAGCAAGGCACAATCTAATCGGTCAAACCCACCATTAGGTGTAAAAAAACTAATAAAAATATGTAAGTGTGCACAAGTCTCTTTGAGTTTGAGATTAAAGGAGCAGCTAACAACCATGACTATATGACACTAGCCAATCACACGACAGCATTGCATGGGGCCCACAACTACAAAGTTTAGACCCCACGTGAAATGTTGTCATGTGTTTGCCTGTGTCAAATAGCCATGGCACTTAGCCATTCTTTGAAATACTGCTCTAACAACTTATGAAATTGGGATCCTCAAAGGATTTTTAGCTTGACCCCCTTGCCAAAAAGCCTTGCATTTTTGGCAGTTTTAAAGATTTTAGATCCACGGATTTGAGATCTCTCATTTTAGTAATTGGAGGATTTGGCATGAGTTACCAATGGGGCTCGGCGTGGTTGGTAAGAGCTATCAGTGTACGTCTCCTTGTGGTGGGATGTTGCAGGTTAAAAAACCTTAGTGGTACATTGAACAATAACTGGTGGGGTTATGCCTAACCCCATCTTGCCTTTCTAAAAAAAAGGATTTGGCATCTGTCTAATTTGACTTCAATCCAGAGATCTGTAACAAACCAAACTCATCCCTATTGAAAAGTGGATTTTTTTTTTTATAATTGTGGAAACTCTACCCAGAGATCCGGAGCCTTACAGATATAACACAATCCAAACCACAAGGGATCTTACATTAACCCAACAATCGACTAATTAACTTTATTCATCAATAATTAAAGTTTAAAAACATAATCAAATAAATGTCCTTAATTATAGAGCCACACTGTCCCAAACAAAATATCAGAAAGTAGTCATGAAGCCTCATAAGCCCCATATAGTAGATGTCCTCATCATTGGGCTTCAGGACCTATGAAAAACATAAAGAGCACAGGGTCAAAATTAAAGATCCTGTGTACGAATTTTTCTAAAGATACAAATAGGCAAGAGAAGTATAAATCAATTCATATAACATTTTTAGAGGAACATGACTACAACTATCTCATAATCCAAACAACCAATCATGCATTTAATAACAATTAGCATGCAACAACAATATCTCACATGAAATGAAAATAGGTAAAGGTGCATAAACTAATTTCAGAATAGTAAATATGCATGATATCAATGCACATGCATGAATAGCTTATTAAATTCTTGTCAGAGTTTTCTTTTGTATGCATGTCGCTATTAAATGTACACAATTTTAGTTTCACTTTTCATTAAAACCTACGGATATGAAAAAATGGGCACAACAATTCCCGAAGTTCAAGATATCCTAGTTATAGCTTAACACATAATTTGTGTTTTATTAATGGGTTTCAGATTTGGCCCTCGACCGATATCAAAAATCAATGTCATACATCAGAACATTAGAAATCAACATTTAATGTCGGAACACCAGGAAAATCAACATCTACTGATATCACTTTCTTGGTATACCAATAATAACTATGTCTGCACACCACCCTCAGGCAAAGTGACAGAAACTCCCTAAATCGTGGCTGAGAGGTGAACCACCATATCATATTTAGGAGCACAATCGCACACAGAGTTTTAGTATCCTTACGGTTCTCCAAAACCGCCATCTAGGATTCCCATAATGTAAAAGGAACATTCAAGAAGAAACATTAATTACACTATTTTATCTTTTTTATCTTTTATCAAAAGACATTCTTTTCAAAAGATTTATTTTACAAATCAACATGCAAAATACAACATGTGACCTTGGCCCGTTACAAAATTTAACAGTGCAATTAATTCAGAAATCAATAGTTTCAAATGGATTTTTGCAATGCATAGAATAAACTTAGAGCAACACCTGCTCATGGTCCACATGGCCTACAGTGGATCACATCTGACCACTGGTGCATCTTATGCAAAGTGAACATGTGATCACATAATTATCCAAACATGTTCACAAATGCACATTCATTCACACACAATACGAATGTGCATGAATAAACAATTTACATATGCATATGAACACATGCTTTCAATATACATTTTTATTTTCATGATTCATCTCATGCATAATATACAGACGTACACATGATCATGCTGATGCAACAACAATGTAATTTCAGAATTCACGTGTTCACTATATGCATATTTAAGCCAACACAAAACTCAAGTTCATGAGCATATGTAAACAACCACATCTTTACCAAATTCGAGTATGCTCGGGTTACCAATCAAAACATACTGAGCCCGAAGGTATGTTAATCATACACGGCATAACACTAAGACCTCATTGGCAATCGGTTAGGCTTAGGCAAAACCATCACAGCCTCAACCGATAACCATATGCAGTCTCATATTAATTTCTCCACGTATGTGGTGTCGCTTTACGACACAACCATATAAAAATTTTGTGACATTTTTTGATACAAGAACAGTCACATAAAAGCATGCATAATCAGTCACATAACATATTTTTAGTAATATTCATAAGGCATGACAATCCTGTAAAAGTGTGCATAACAGTCATATAGAAGCACACATTATGTAACGTTTTATAAAGCATGAACAGTCTTATCATGACATACATGAACAATCACATGATTATGTATTTAACCAGTCCGATAATTTGTCATGTAACCAGCTGAAAATCAACTATATGACAGGCTGAAATTTTTGTTATGAAACAGGCCATAAACTGACTATATAATAGGTTGAAATTTTTATTATGTAACAGGCCATAAATTGGCTATATGACAGGCTGAAAATATGTCATATATCAGGCCAAGAATTCGGTAATGTACATGCAAAAAATCAACTATATAATAGGCCAAAAAAAATCAGACTTACTACAGTTCATGTGGCAGCAACAAAACAAGCCATATTCAATCTAACAGTGGCAGCATACCTGATCTTAACTTAGAGTTCAAGATAAAACTTTAAAGGTTGTTTTGATGCTGGCCTAAATGGCAGCATCAAACAAAGTTGGATATGGGTCCTAGACGATGATAATCGACTGGGCTAAAACCCACTGACATTAGCTCCATTTCATCATTTTTTTTGTTTGAGTCTATCCCAGCTGACTGCAGTCAGCTGGAGTGTAACACATGAGATCTGCTCAGCTGACTACAGTCAGTTGGGCTTGACAGGCTTAGAAACTGCTCAGCCGACTACAGTTGGCTGGGCATGACAGATTATAAAATATGATCAGCCAACTGTAGTTGGTTGGGCACAGAAGTGTTTGAATTATACTTAGTCGACTGCAGTTGGTTGGGCATATTAGTGTCTCGTATTATTTTTTGAACCCTGCTCAGCTAACAACACTTGGATAAGCCTGTGTACTAGAGAAACTGCTCAGCCGACTTTTGTCAGCTAGGTTGTTCACAGTTCATAAAAAAAATGAAATAAATTTGAAAATCAATCCTAAAACCATAATTTACGAAATTTGGGTTTTGGTGACATAATGTAAAACATGAACAGTCTTATATAATGCATTAAACAATTATATTAGTATGTTATATGACCAGTCTGAACACTTATCATGCCACAGGCCGAGAACTGATCATGTACAGACCAAGAACCAGCCATATAATAGACCAATATCTTAATCATGTAACAGACCAAAAATCTAGTTATGTAACATGCTGAAAATCTATCGCATAACAGGCCAAAAAAAAAAAAACAATCATTGACATCCGTAGATCCGGACCAAATTTGCACGTTTATGAGGCTTGTCAGATCTGTCCACCATTACAACAGGCAGATCTATCCACATTTGTCCATACACATGGTAGGACAGATTTATCCTTGTGAACAGTGGAACAAATCTAACTATATGCACCGAAAATCGAAACAGCATGCATAGGCTAAAAGAATAAAATTTATGGATGGTTATAATATATATATATATATATATATATATTATAACCATATATATATATATATTATAACCATATATATATATATATATATATATATAACTAATGTAATGTTATCTATCAATCTCTCTATATATATATATACCTAGTAAAATCATATTCTCATTTTTTTCTTCTTTTTTCATTCCACCAAAAACATTACATAAACCTCATCTGTGCTATTTCTCTGCATTTGAATCAAGAAGGAAGCCTGTACCTTTTTTTGAAGCTCAAAAGAGACCAGGAGAAAGATCGAATGATCGGAAAGAAAAAGAGCCTTCTTCTCCTTCTTCTTTTCTTCTTATTTTTTCTTCTCTTTCTTTCTCTCCCACGGTTTCTCTCTCTCTCTCTCTCTTTGTTTCTTCTTTCTTTCTTTTTCAAGTTTTATATCAGAGGGGGCCTCTAGAGGGTGACGCCCCTCTAGGGCTTCCTCACATGGACAAGAGATAGAATTTTCCATATGGGATTCTATCTCCAACCTCCTTTCCTAATCTTTCTAGATTTTTTTTGTTGACTTTTCCAACTCCTTCCTCTTTCTAATTACTTACTTTTTTTTTAAAGCAACCAAAGGGGCTCTTATAGAGACCCCACTATTTGGTAACTACCATATCTAACTGAAATTTCAAATTAATTAATTTTTAATAATTAATTAATTAATTAATTAATTAATTAATTAATAATTAATAATTATTCAAAAAATCTAGAGGGTGTCTTATCCCTCTAGGAGTCTTTTTAACCTTAAATTTTCTTAAATTAAACCTTTATACTAAATTTAAAGCTTTGATTTCGTTGGACCTAGATTTTGGATCTGAATTTGGATCCAAGATCCAAATCCATATTCAATATTCATATGGATCTTGAATTGAATTAGATCCTAATTAATATAGGTCTTCGACTGAGTCTAGATCTATATTAATTTGGATCATGCGGATCGGATCTAGTCTGATCCAACCTGAACCCGATCCTATCGAGATGGGCACTTTTTTAAAAAATGTAATTTTTGGGCGAACTATAGTTCGAATTCAGGAAAATAAAATATCATTGAATTCAATATTTCAAGGTGCATCCAATGATGTATAACTTGAATTTTGCCTCCGATTTTCACATGAATTTAACTCAAATTTTGCTTAAATTTTACTTGATTTTAAAGGTAAAAAATAAAAGTTTTTATCATATCTTGTTTAGCTCGTTCAGGTCTTGTCAATGAGACTTGAGCCAAACCCAAACTCAATTGACACCACCTAAAATTGAGGATTTATCAATTTTTCTGCAACACAACCAAAATCTTTGAATTTGACTGTGTAAAAACACACGATATTACATCCCTACCTTCTTAAAAGAATTTCATTCACAAAATTAGAACGTACTGAATAGGTGTGGGTAGTGCTCATGCATATCGACCTTGGGCTCCCAAGTGCACTCGTCCAATCTGTGATGTTGCCAACACACCTTCACGAATAGAATCGTCCTACTGTGCAGTGTCCTCTCCTGGCGATCCACAATTTTTATCAGCTTCTCCTATGTCATCAAGTCAGGTTGTACATCAACCGCCTCATAGTGGATCACATGTGAGGGGTCAGTCACATACTTCTTCAAGATCGAGACGTGAAAGACATTATGAATCTAAGAAAACTAAGGGAGAAGTGTCACACGGTATGCGGTCTACCCAACACTCTCAAGGATCTCTAAGGGTCCAACATATTGAGGACTCAACTTCCCCTTCTTCCCGAACCGGAAGACACTCTTCGTGGGCGAGATCTGTACAAACACGTGGTCACCCATGGCAAAGTTGAGCGTCCTACGCCGTTGATTGGCATAGCTCTTCTGCCTGCTTTGTGCTGCGACCAACCTCTGTCGGATCAACCGTACCTGGTCTGAGTAGTGCTTGATGGCCTCTGGTGACTCCACTGCTCTCACTCCAACCTTATTTCAGCACACTGGGGATCTACATGGTCTGCCATACAGAGCTTCGTATGAGGCCATACCAATGCTGGCAGGGTAACTATTGTTGTATGAAAACTCTACAAGCTTTACAGCCTATCTCACTCTCCTGCCCAATCTAACGCGCATGCTCTAAGCATATCCTCTAGTGTTTGTATCATGCGCTTTGTCTGACCATCAGTTTGTGGGTGAAAAGTCGTGTTGAACTTCAATGTGGCACCAAGGGCCTTCTACAACTGGTGCCAAAAACGAGACATAAAATGAGGGTATCGATCTGACATGATCGAATATGGCACCCCGTGAAGCCAGACTATCTCATCCACATAGAGGTCTGCTAGACTCTCCAAGCTTTGACTGATCCTGATCGGTAGAAAGTGGGCACTCTTCGTTAACATGTTCACTATCACCTAGATGGCATCGTGTTGACAATGGGTCCACGGCAACCCTATGATGAAGTCCATTAAGTTGTCATCCCACTTTCACTCTGGAATGTTTAATGACTGAGGAAGTCCACCAGGTCTCTAATGCTTGATCTTCACCTACTGGTAGGTAGACACCGAGACACAAACTCTGCTACGTCCTGCTTTATCTTGTTCCACCAATACATCCGTTGGAGGTCCATGAACATCTTAGTAGAACTTGGGTGAACAAAATACCTCGACCGGTATGCCTCACTCATCAGCTCCTCCTGCAGTGCCTTTGGAACCCACCATCTGTCTTTGAACATGATGGTTTCATCCTCCTCACGACAAAACTATGCATCATGCTTCTGGGCACTCATGCACAACCTCTCAAACTCTAGATCGATTGACTGAAGCTCCTCAATGTGGTCTATAATCTTAGGTTACGCCTGCATCCCCGCATAAAGGATGCATCCAGAATCATCTGCAAATGGTTGTCATCTCACAAACTCTTTGATCATATCCCAAATATGCCCTATTAAGCTAAGTATCATGACTAAAGCCTTCTGCTAAGTGTGTCTGCCACTACATTTGCCTTACCAGGGTGGTAGGTGATGGAGAACTTGTAGTCCTTCGGGAACTCCAAACACTTGTGTTGCCTCAAATTAAAATCACATTGTGTGAATATGTACTTGAGGCTCTTATGATCAGAGAGGACCTTAAACTATTTCGCATACATGTAGTGACACAAGATCTTCAGTGCAAAGACAATTTCCGCTAACTCCAAGTCATACGTGGGGTAATTCTTCTCATGCACCTTTAGTTGTCGAGAAGCGTACGCGATCACCTTTCTGTGCTGCATCAAGACACAGTCCAGTCCGGTCCCTGAAGCATCATTGTACACAATGAATCTACCTGTCCCAAAAGGTAAAGTTAATATTGGGGCCGTGGTTAACCTCCTCTTCAGCTTCTGAAAGCTCTCCTCACATCAAGGTGACCAAACCAACTTTATCTTCTTCTATAAAAGTCGAGTCATTGGAGCCGCTATACGAGAGAAGTTCTCAATGAATTGACAGTAGTAGCTCACCAATCCCAAGAAACTCTTGATCTCTAAAATTGTCTTCGGTTGCTTCCAAGACAACATTGCCTCCACCTTGGCTGGATTGACCTCAATGCCCTTCTTAGAGATCACGTGGCTGAAAAACATCACCCTGTGGAGCCAAAACTCACACTTCAAGAACTGAACATAAAGTTGATGTTCTCTCGGTGTCTGCAACACAATCCACAGATGCTCTCAGTGCTCCTCCACGCTCTCAGAGTAGATAAGAATGCCATCGGTGAATATAATGACAAAAGAATCCAACCATAAACTGAAGACCCGATTCATCAGGTCCATGAATGTTGCAGGGGCATTGGTAAGTCTAAAAGACATCACCAAAAACTTATAGTCCCCGTATCTGGACCTGAATGTGGTCTTTAGAACATCCTCTGCCCTGATTCACAACTGATGGTACCCGAAACAAAGATCTATCTTACAGAACCAGCTCCTTCTTCAACTCAACCAGCTCTGCAAGTGCCATGTGATACGGTATTCAGGAAACTGGTGTCATGCCAGGCATTAGCTCGATTAAGAACTTGATCTTCCTGTGAGGTAGCAAACCTGGCAAGTCCTCGGGAAAGACGTTCAAAAACTCATGAACCGCGTCCAACTGCTCCAAATGTGTCACCTAACTGTCTGTCGCAGACACACTGGCCAAGAACACCATACAACCTTGCTTATGGTACTTGGAGATCTTCAATGTCGAGACAATCTTCACCTCGCTCGTTGATCAAATCGCCTAAAACACCAATACAGACAAATCAGGGCGCTCTAACGGAACCTCATTTCTCCAACACTAAAGAGTAGCATTGTATTTAGACAACCAGTCTATACCCAAAATGACATCATAGAAAGTCATGTTCAGTATGATCAGGTCAGCAAACAACTCATGCCCCTCGATGATAACTCAGACTGTAGGAAAATATTTCTCGCAAGAAGAAGATGTACCCATCGGAGACATCACGTAAAAAGCCTTCTCGAGGCTAGATGTAACAAGATCAAGCAAACTCGCAAAGGAGGAGGATAAAAAGAATGGGTAGCACCCAAATCAAACATCACACGAGCATAGTGTTCAAAGACTACGAAAATACCTTCGAGCAGGTCATTTTGATTACCCTGTGTGGTAGTTGTTGCAGCGTACACTCTCCTGTTGGTCCTCTGTTGCGCCTATTGTTGAGGCCTATGTTGCTACTATTGTTGTCCTCCATGAGTCGTTGGCTTGTTCGGACAATAGATAACGATATGTTCGAGCTGTTGGCACTAGTAGCAGACTCCCTTAAAGAGTGGACAAGAGCCCTAATGATGACTCTTGTTGCACCTTTGACACATGAACAAAGTCTTCCCCTATTGCTTCCTTTGTTGGGGTCGACCCTTCTGATGCCCTTGTTGTGTACTCTGCCTCTTTACCTTACCCCCTGCCACCCACAGGTGGGTTCTTCCTCGCTTCGCCACTGGTGATGCCCTGGTTACCCCCCACTCTTCTGTGATTCATCCTTGAACCTCTTCCACTCCTCATTCAAGATGGATGCAGACTTGATCACATCACTGAATATAGTAGGACAACTCGTCATCACACGAACCTGGAGTTCGTCTTTCAGCCCACGAACATACTTCGTTGCCCTTGCCTTATCATTAGTAAAAAGGTTCAAGTAGTAGCGCTCCAAACTCCTGAATTTGGTGGTATAGTTCACCAAACTCATGTTCCCCTGAACAAACCCCAAAAAATATTGCTACATACGTTCTCGTGCATAAGCAGGGAACTAAGCATCTAAGAAATTCTCATTGAAAGTCACTCAAGGAATTACCTCCACTCTGTCGTATTTCACTCATCACAGGGTGTCCCACAATTTCTTGGCATCACCCTTCAATTGGAACATGCCAAAATTAGTCTGCCTATCCTCAGGCACAGGCAGGATACAAAACGCCCTTTTAGTCTCCTCAACCCAACTCTCAACTGCCTCTGGGTCGGCCTTCACTGAGAAGGTTGGAGATTCAACCTAAGAAACTTCTTGAACATCACCACGGTGGGGTTTGGAGTGACCTCGGCAAGATAGACACACATGATCTGTTGCGCCACCTGTGCCTGGACGTATGTGGTCACTATCATTGTCAAGGTGTTCAGGGCATTCAACATGAAGTCCCTTTGCTCCTGTCAATCAGCGGGAGCACCAGAAGTCAAAGCTCGGGAGCGGGTATACATCTAAAACATGAAAAATAGTTAAAAAATTTGCACCCTTATCAAACCTACCCCCTTAGGATTGATCCCCTCAACAATCATAATTGCATATTCACATCAAATTCCTAATTCACATAAAAAGGAATTAAATTAAGCCATTCTCACAGTCTATCATATGAAATTTAAATAAATTGATATTAGTAAAAAAAAATACCAGGTAGCCCTTACTAGTGATGGAGACTGCTCTAGAATACAAGTCATGACTTTCTGATAAAATTTGGTATGGCTTGATTATCAAAAGAAAATTCTGGTACACAAAAATGATTAAAATATAATATTTTATGGTCGACTCTGATACCAAACCTGTAGCGACCCCAACTCATCCCTATTGAAAAGTAATTTTTTTTTAAAGCAATCAAAGGGACTCTTTTAGAGACCTCACTATTTGGTAACTACCATATATAACTAAAATTTGGAATTAATTAATTAATTAATAATTAATAAATATCTAGAAAATTTCATAGAGTGCCTTATCCATCTTGGAGTCTTTTTAACCTTAAATTTCCTTAAATTAAACCTTTATACCGAATTGAAAGCTTTAATTTCGTTGGACCTAGATTTTAGATCTGGGTCCAGATCCAAGATGCAAATTCATATCCAATATTTATATGGATCTTGAACTGGATCAGATCCTAATTAATATGGGTTTTGGATTGAGTTCAAATCCATATTAACTTGGATCATACAGATTGGATTTAGTTTGATCCAATCTGGAGCCGGTCCCATCGAGACAGACCCTTTTTTAAAAAATATGATTTTCGAGCAGACCATAGCCTGAGTTCAAAAAAATAAAATATAGTTGAATTCAACATTTTGAGGTACATCTAATGATGTATAACTTGAATTTTGCTCAAATTTTGCTTGATTTTAAAGGTCAAAAATAAAAGTTTTTATCATATCTTGTTTGGCTCATTTAGGTCTTATCAATGACCCATGGGTCAAACCCAAACTCAATTGACGCTACCTAAAATCGAGGATTTATCGATTTTTTTATGGCACTTAGCCAAAACCTCAAATATCTCTAAATTTAATACACGATATTACAAGATCTCGGCACTCAAGCACACCCTCATAATTGTTAGGGAAAAGTAATATGTTTGACTCTATATAATTAGGGGTGTCAACGGGTTGGGTTTACTTCGACCAAACCCTATAGGGTTCGGGTTTGGTGACAAAAAAGAATACCCGATTAAGAATCATGTCCCGACTTGAAGAACCGATTAATATATGGACCCGAGTATAGTTTGTGAAATTTTATACCAGACCCAAGCTTGACTCAAGCTTTGATTAAGACCATAAATTTTCAATGTAAAAATGATAAAAAATTATTATTTTATCAGGTATGATCTGGGTCTGGTTCATGTAGTTCTTATTGGATCTAGGTATGATTTATCTTATAGTAGGCTCGATTAGACCTGGGTCTAGACCCGGTATCCTACCCAAAAATCTGATCCAAGTTTGGTTCCACCTAGGTCGAACCAAAGCCGACCTATTGACACCCTTACATACAATGTCGTAAGCTTAAAGTAAAAACAACCACGATCTAACATTAATGTAAAAGGCTGACATGATTCCTGAATGAGTAGATGCATCATTACGAAGGGCAATATAAGATGGGGAAAGCATTTGACCCTCTAATTGGAACTCACAGGAGAAGGTTGGTTTGAGCAAATGTATTCAACATGGTCGAATTCGTAAGAATGAACACTTAGATCATATTTTTTTATGTAAAAATATTATTTTTTGAAGGTTGAAAGTTTGGTACATTGTAGGCCGTTGATTTTTTAACACTGAAAAAATCTCACATGCATGTTATAATAACATGTTTCAAAGGTCCTTTTCTACTAAACTAAACATGTAGATCGTGTCAAATGTGCAAAAAATAATAAAAATATTACAGTTTTTCACTGAGGGGTTCCTTACCCACGAGGGATAGCAAATATTGTCCCATAAAACGGTCCTGGTTTTTTTGTGAGCAAACTTTCTTGGATGACATCCAATCACTAAAGTGTCATAGTGAGTTTCCACTTTCTCAGTAGGATAGAGTGTGCGCTTAATTGTTGGGTAGTTCTGGGGTAGGACCTTGTCTCTGTGTGCTGGAACAGGTCGCTAAGGACAAATTTCACCATTGTGCGCTTAAAAAGTGACTATTTAGAAAATATTTAAAAAATTTTAATGTTTAATTCTTTAGGATAATGACGGCATCTATTTTACAATTTAACAATATTTTAATCTAAACTTTATTTTCTAATGACAATAAAACCCGTATCGAAGACCAGGTCGCTTAATGGGCTCGGCCCACTGCGATATAAGACCCTCAAAGATTAAGACACAACCACCCTATTTTGTAGATTCTGATCGGGTGCAATCACATGTCACAAAATTTGTGCATTATGCACTTGACTGCCCTCCATCAGGCCCTGGGCCCCACAACTGACAGGCTATCCTCAAGATGGAGGGTGATCAGGTGCTTAATGTTGGTGCAATTATATTGTATCTGATATTTTCATTGTTTTTATGTCCCCCGTACACCTGACGCCCGAACCGGATAAGCAATTCAAATCTTGTGCAGGCCCCTGTCAATTCCTCTGAGTTTCGATCTCGCGACCCTATCGTTGAAGTAAACTTTTCAGTTCAAACTTGATAACTGACAAAATCAATATGCTTCCCAGAAAGTGAATCAACTCACCATGTCAACCAGCCATTAGAATAATTTGGCAATCAAATACTTAAATTGTAAACCATTTTAGATCTCGAATAATTTGGCAATCAAGTACTTAAATTGTAAACCATTTTAGATCTCTCTCTCTCTCTCTTGTAGGGGAGCAATTCTCGTGGTCAAATATGAGGTCTCGCCCTTGCTTGCGGATACTTGATCGCGTTTTTCTCTCCCAGAACTATTTCACGCAGTTCCAGATGTCACTGCTTGTCTGCTGCCATGGACCATGTCCGATCATGGACAAATGACTGTTTCGTGGGGCGCAGGCTTCAAGGCATGTCGTAGGTTCTTCTTTGATGAATGGTGGCTTCGGGTGCCAGACTTTCAGCAGTTGGTAGGTCAATCGTGGGCTCAACCTGCTACGGGATCTTGGGTGGCCATCCGCATCCATGTTAAGCTTCTTCGTCTTCGAAAACGTATTAAGGAATGGCTAAGTTTTAATAACCTGAACAAGTTTAGGTTCATCGGCCAGTGGGAAGCTGAGCTCTCCGATTTGGCCCAACGTTAGGTCGATCTTGTTGGTGTACCGAAGGGTCAAGTGCTTCAATTGCAGGAGCGTATCGTCGTACTCTCTACTCTCGTTGCAGAATGGAGAGCACGAGATGAGCTTAGATGGAAGTTGAGGGCTAGAGTTGCATGGTTGGCTAATAGCGATGATAATACACAATTTTTTCATATGAACGCATCAAATAAATACAGTAAGAACTGTATACTCTCGATCGAGATCGATGGATGCCAGTTTGGTCTGCACAATTGCCTGCCAGCTATTACTTCTTATTTCTCCAGGTTGTATTCGGCCGACTTAGGCGTCAGGGGGGTCATCGGCGATATGGGCTATAAGCAGTTGGCGGCAAACCAATTTGTTTCTTTGCAGGTTAGATTCACTGAAGTGGAGATTTCGAATGCTATTAGCGAACTATCGGGATGGAAGGCACCAGGCCTTAATGGTTTTCACATTGACTTCTTTAAAGCATTTTGGTCAACTGTAAAAACTTACCTGCTCCACTTGTTCGATGAATTCTATCGTAATGCGAGGCTGCCTAAACCATATTATGTGGCAGTCATCTCTTTGATTTCTAAGAGGCAAGGGGCATCAGACATATCCAACTTTAGGCCGATTTCGGTGATGGGTGCTCTGTATCGCATTATATCTAAGGTGTTGGCTAATCGGTTGCGCGCTGTCATTGATCAACTTGTTTTGTCCGAACCAGGGTGCTTTTATTCCAGGTCGAAGTTTGCAAGGATCCTTTATTTGTGCAACTGAGCTTCTTCACTCTTTACAGTCGACTGGATCACCGCACTTCATGCTAAAATTGGATTTTCACAAGACTTATGACAGAATGGCATGGGATTTTCTGATTGAATCTCTAACAAATATGAAGCTTGGCAGCCGATTTATAGCATGGGTTAAGGAGTTGGTCACAAAATCCGTATCATCAGTTTGCATCAATGGAATGAGAGGGGAAGAATTCAAGTTGGCTAGAGGTGTACGACAGGGTTGTCCTCTAGCACCTATCATTTTTAATATCGCGGTAGATGGTTTACCTATTCTCATGAAAAGGGCAGAAGAAACAGGCTTCTTGGAATCCTTGGGCATTCCTGGTTTTGTTGGTCACACAATTCAATATGCAGACGATACTTTAATATTTGGACATGCGAATGTTAATCAAATGTCTAGGTTGTACTTCATTATTAAAGTCTTTGCTGCAATTTCAGACCTTCGCCTGAACGAGAGTAAGTGCGCTCTGGTCTTACTCAATGCTGACCCTCTTCTCCAATCGGCTGCTGCAAGGATCTTCAACTGCCCAATATCCGACTTCCTGTCAATTTCTTGGGTCCATCGTTGCACTCTCTACAATCAGCGGGAACTTCTACTTGGATGTCTACCATAGAGCGGGTGCAAGGAAGATTGCAGGCTTGGAAGGCTCAATATTTATCTTTTGCGGGACGAGTGATGCTCATTCGCCATGTTTTAGCCCGATTACCAGAGTTTCGAATGAGCATGTCTATTATACCGACGACAGTAGAGCAGACGATCAATCGTTTGCTTTCGCACTTCCTTTGGTCTGGGAATGTGTCGCAGAAAAAGTACCTGCTTGTTTCTTGTCAACAGATCGTGCTTCCGAGGCACCAAGGTGGCTTAGAGATTCCAACTATGAGAAAGAGGAGCATCGTTTTAGTCTTGAAGTGGGCTTGGGAAGCTTCTACATCTCAATCTTCTTGGGCTATGATTGTTAGGCAAAAATATGGTAGTCTACATGAATCCCTTCTTTCCACGCCCAGTTCAGTGTGTCATTCGTCCCTCTGGCTAGAGTGGCGGAAGACACTTCGATCCTTCAGTGGCAGAGATTTTAGGCCTGTCCATGGCATGACATGGCTTCACTGGGCCATGGCGAGCGGAGATAGGTTCTCCATTAAGCAAGTTTACCATTCCTTGTTGCCATCCGGGATGAACTGGTTTCCCAGTGATTGTATGTGGGGTAAGGAGCCAGCTCCAAGGGCAAAAGCTTTGGCATGACTTGTGGCGGATCGTGTTCAAACCCAAATTAATGTCAGGAAACGAGGGATTCAATTTCCAAGCATGTGTGTTCTTTACGAGAAGGTTGTAGAGGACACGACTCACCTATTTTGGCTCTGCTCGGTCATTTTAGACTTATTTTTTCAAACTTGGGGTGCGCCACTTGTTCAAACTCGTCCGTGCTCCGTTATTCGGGACCTCTTGCTTGGTCCCAGGATTGTACGACACAAAAAAAATGGAGATTACTGTGGCGGGTTTGGTTGCTTTCAGCATGGTGGGTCATATGGACTGAAAGAAACGACATCTTCTTCAGGGGCATCAAATTCGATTTCGGAAGGCTTCGACAATGGGTCATGTCTGATGTGTATCTGGCTCTTAAATTACATAGTAGGGGGGAGGGGCTGATCGACTTGTACTCTGAACTATGTACAATCGCCATCTAGATTGTGGCTGTTTTGCTCTTATGTTTCTCTTTTGTCTCTCCCATCCAATATTTTGTTGGATGTATTTTGGTAATGTTGAATGGTGAATGTTCTCTCTCTCTCTCTCTCTCTCTCTCTCTCTCTCTCTCTCTCTCTCTTGTACATGCGCTACAGAGTTTGTAACCCAAACTGAAACTACAACACCACACGTATATTTGTGCGGATGCATAAACATGAAATTTTGCCCATCCAAACGGATGGGTTTCATAGATTTAGGCGATGTTTGGAAACTAGTTGTCAGAAGTAGCCAGAGTGGGAATACCAACACCAGAATTGTTGGTGATGGATGGAGTTGTAAGAAATGATGCAAGTGAGATGGTATTTGACACATCCAATTCCACATTTTACATCCCACTTACATGAGGTGGTAGTTACCAAATACTACACCAGATCTCACACAGGTGACTGCTTCAACAACCTTCCTAACGTTCTTTCAGTATTATTTCCAACTTTTTAGTTGCATTCCAAACAGATGCACATGTGGAAGTGGTAAATCTCCCGTAAAATCAAAGTGGGCGATAAAGTAGTCGGAAGTCATAGGAAAAAAAGTTTCATTTCAAAAAAATTGCCTAGACCGGATATGTCTTATTTGCAAAATGGGACACCAGTTGATATGGCATTCAATCCATTAAGAGTACCTTCACGAACGAATGTGGGACAAATATTTGAATGCTCACTCGAGTTAGCGGGAGACCTGTTGGGCAGATATTATAGAATAACACCCTTTGATGAGATATATGTTGGGTTTCCCTCCTTTGTGGGATCCATTGGTTCGATGCACATTCAGTATCACTGCAGAATTTCAAGCACGATGCTTGATCTTTTCGAAGATGATTTGGAGTATTTGCTGGATAGCGATTTGTAGAAGTCCTCTCAGCTAAATGACTATTCAACTGTTCAGAGTTTGAGGTTCAGCGAGTTGTCGATGACGATTTGTGGTGAGTGCCTTCAGTTGCATAGCGATTTGTGGTTAGCGTTATGTGTTTCAGTCGGATGACGATTTGTGGTTATCGTTGGATAGCGATTTGTGGTATCGCTGGATAGCGATTTGTGATAAGGCGCATCGTAAGTTATGCAAGATATTTAGTCTTCCGCATTTAATGTGAGTCTTGTCTTCTATTTAAGGGATGGATGAGAGAGCAAAAGCAATGGGAGAGAGCAAAAGAGGCAGAATATTAGGGAGAGAGTGTGAGAAACACTTTTAGGGCACCGAAAGGGTGCGGAGGAAAAAAAAAACAAGAAGTGTTGCGACACTTCTTTCAAGACAGCTTCGTCAAGCTAGTTCTTCAAATCATTCGTTCTTTGTTCCTCAGTGAGGCATATCCTCTTGTTCATTTCGTTACACCTTGTGTGTTTGTAAGGCTTATGCCTTTTGGCCACTTTGTAATCTTTATTTGAAGATAGTGGAAGTTGTTGACCTATTGGTCGTCGTGGACATACCTCAGTTGAGAGGGAACCACATAAATCGTTGTGTGCTATTTTTATTTTTGCAGCTAGTTTGTTTTGGTTTATTTTTCTACCACTATCATCATCGTATTTTTTTCATCAATTCACACTTGTGGGGAGACCCGGTACATCCATTTTAACCCCAACACATGGTATCAGAGATTTGGTTAGTATATTTGTGTGTGAAGTCATGGAGAATAACATTGGGCGTATGATCAGTTTGAATGGCACAAACTGGATGGCATAGAAAACTAAAATAGAAGACCTCTTGGGTTATAAAGATTTGGATGGACCCATAGACGGTGTGAGAGGCAAACAAGAAGAGATGAAAGATGTCGAATGAAAAAAACTAGACCGAAAGGCGATCAGTTTCATTCGACAATGGATAGATGATAGTGTCTTTCATCATGTATCCATAGAAACTTTGACGCATGGTCTTTGAACCAAACTAGAGAGCCTTTATGATAGAAAGCCAGCAGTGAATAAGGCCTTTCTATTTCGAAAGCTTGTGAACCTCAAGTATAAAGAGGGCGGCTCTATTGCAGAGCATTTGAATGAGATCAAAAGCATTGTAAATCAGTTGGCCACAATGAAAATCACTTTTGATGATGAGTTACAAACTTTGTTGCTCTTATTTCCCTTCCTGAGAGTTGGGAAACCTTGGTGGTCACAGTCAGTAACTCTGCACCTGATGGAATGGTAACGATGAGCAAAGTTACCAGCAGTCTGTTGAATGAAGAGTCCTGGAGAAAGTCATTAGGTCCTTCTACCTCAAAGGCGCTTGTGATTGAAAACAGGGGGAGAAGCAGAAGTAAGAGCAGGGCTTTGCACTACCATGGCAAATCCAGAGGCCACTCACACTCGAGCTCAAAGAAAGACGTCGAGTATTATTATTGCCACAAGAAGGGGCATATGAAGCGACAGTGCAGGAAGCTCAAGCTTAAGGAGTAGAACAGAGAGAAGAGCTCAGAAGAAAAATAAGGTGCCACAGTCACAGATGGAGAGCTCATGGTTGTCTGTGATGGCACTAGCATAAATTTGATCGATCAGGAGACCGATTGGGTGATTGACTCTGGAGCTTCATTTCATGTTACCTCACGGGTTGATTTCTTCACTTCCTACTCACAAGGTGATTTCGGTAATGTCTGAATGGGAAATGAAGATGTGTCAAAGATTGTTGGCGTGGACGACATTTGCTTGGAAACAAGTGTTGGCTGTAAGTTGTTGCTGAAAAATGTGAGGCATGTACCAGACATCCGACTGAATCTGATCTCTGCTGGAAAGTTAGATGATGAGGGCTATAACAACACCTAAAGTGATGGAAGGTGGAAGCTAACCAAAGGCTCATTGGTGATAGCCAGAGGAACAAAGGCTCGTTCCCTTTACACTTTGTAAGCGAAGATCTGGAAGAGTGTTGTGAATGTTGTGGAGACTGGCTCGTCCACAAAATTATGGCATAGAAGGCTTGGGCATATGAGCAAGAAGAGGCTGCAAGTCGTAGTTAAGAAAGAGTTCCTGACAGGTGCAGCAGGTACATCTTTGGAACCTTGTGTTCATTGCTTCCATGGTAAACAAAATAGAGTTTCTTTCCATAGATGCATTGCATCTAGAAAATCTCATGTTCTAAATCTTGTACATTCTGATGTGTGTGGACCTTTAAAGGTCAAGACACTTGGTGGTGCATTGTACTTTATGACTTTCATTGATGATCACTCTAGGAAAGTCTGGGCTTATACACTGAGGACTAAAGACCAAGTTCTAGATGTATTCAAGCACTTTCAGGCCATGGCTAAATAAGAAACTGGCAGGCAGTTGAAGTGTGTTCGCTCGGATAATGGTGGCAAATACATTGGGCCATTTAATCAGTATTGCACCAATCATGGCATCAAGCATGAAAGAACTATAAGGATGACACCTCAACAGAATGGGGTTGCTGAGAGGATGAAGCACATCATTCTTAAGAGAGTCAGATGTTTGCTGTCACACTCTAAATTGCCAAGATCTTTCTGGGGTGAGACAATGAGGACAACAATTGATCTTATCAACTTGTCTCCTTTTATTCCCTTGAAGGGAGATGTTCCAGAGAAAGTTTGGATAGGAAAAGAACCTTTCTATGGACACTTAAGAGTGTTCGGCTGTAGAGCATTTATTCACATTCCGAAGGAAGAGAGGTCCAAGCTTGATCCAAAAGTCAAGCAATGCATATTCATTGGCTATGGACATGAAGAATTTGGCTACAGACTGTATGACCCTATTGATAAAAAGGTGGTCAGAAGTCAAGATGTTGTCTTATTGGAAGATTAGACCATTGAAGACATTGGTGAGTCTGAGCCATCAAAGTCCAGTACAGGTGATCTTATTGATTTAGATCCCCTAGATGCGCCAACTGTTCATGATTTCGTGGAGGAGATTCCACCTCCTCGCAATGATGCAAAGGAAGGAAGTGTTGAGTCAGAAATTGAGGGGGAGCCAACACCCCAAGAGTCACTTCCTCAGACTCCGATAAGGAGATCCACTAGAGAAAAACAGTCATCCAGAAAATACTCATCAAATGAGTATGTGATGATTACAGATCAAGGTGAGCCAGAAACTTTTGAAGAAGTTTTGGAGGATGAAAACAAGTCTGAGTGGTTTAAGGCAATGAAAGAAGAAATGGATTCATTGCATGCGAATCACACCTTTGATCTGGTAAAGACAACTAAAGGGAAGAAGGTGTTAAAGAACAAATGGGTCTTCAAGTAGAAGACTGATGAAAACAACTCTCAACCTAGATACAAGGCACGTCTTGTTGTGAAAGGTTTTGCTCAGAAGAAAAGAGTTGACTTTGATGAGATCTTCTCACCACTTGTGAAGATGCCCTCCATCTGAACTGTGCTCGATATAGCTGCAAGCATGAATTTGGAAGTTGAACAGCTTGATGTGAAGACTGCATTTCTATATGGTGACTTGGAAGAAGAAATTTATATGGAGCAACCTAAGAGTTTCATTGACAAGGGTAAAAAGCACCTAGTTTGCAAGTTGAAGAAGAGCTTGTATGGATTGAAGCAAGACCAAGGCAGTGGTATAAGAAATTTGATTTCTTTATGAATGAGCATGGATACTCAAGAACCTCCACAGACCATTGTGTGTTTGTGAAGAAATTTCCAGATGGTAATTTTATCATTCTCTTGCTTTATATGGATGATATACTGATTGTGAGCCAAGACATCAGCAAGATTAGCAAGTTAAAGTTGGAGCTAAGTGAGACATTTGCCATGAAGGATTTAGGTCCAGCAAAGCAGATTCTTGGGATGAGAATCGTTCATGACAGATCACATGAGATGATATGGTTATCTTAAGAAAAGTATATCAGAAAGGTTCTTGAGAGGTTCAACATGGACAAAGCAAAGCCTTTTAATTGTCCACTTGCAGGCCATTTCAAACTTAGCTCAAGACAATGTCCTACAAATGATGAAGAAGGAACAAAGATGCAGAAAATTCCCTATGCTTCGGCAGTAGGTTCGTTGATGTATGCTATGGTCTGTACTCGACCAGACATAGCTCATGCTGTTGGAGTTGTTAGTCGATTTCTGTCAAATTCAGGGAAAGAACATTGGGCAGCAGTGAAATGGATTCTAAGGTATCTTCAGGGCACATTAAAGATGAGTCTGTGTTTTGGAAAGGGTGAACCCATTCTTGATAGATTCACAGATTCTGATATGGCTGGTGATGTAGACAGTAGAAAGTCTACTTCTGGGTATTTGATTACTTTTGCAGGGGAGCAGTTGTATGGCAGTCGAAATTACAGAAATGTCTAGCTCTCTCCACTATAGAAGTTGAGTTCATTGCCATTATAGAAGCCAGTAAAGAATTGTTGTGGGTGAAGAAATTCTTGCAAGAGTTGGGCTTGAAGCAAGAAGAGTATGTTCTTCATTGTGATAGTCAAAGTCCTATTCATTTGAGTAAGAATTTCTCGTTTCATTCAAGATCGAAACATATTAATGTTTGATACCACTGGATTCGATATGTCTTGAATAAAAAATTGCTGCAACTAGAGAAAGTGCATACTGATGACAATACATCAGATATGCTGACCAAGGACAAGCATGAGAAGTGTCGATTCCTAGCAGGAATGGAAGAAGCTTCCACATAAGTCGGGAAGGGGGAGAATTGTTGCGGTTTCCTCCTTTGTGGGATCCATTGGTTCGATGCACATTCAGTATCGCTGCATAATTCTAAGCACGATGCTTGATCTTTTCGAGGACGATTTGGAGTATTCGTTGGATAGTGATTTGTAGAAGTCCTCTCAGCTGAATGATGCTTTAGTTGTTCAGAGTTTGAGGTTCAGCGAGTTGTCGATGGCAATTTGTGGTGAGTGCCTTCAGCTGCATAGCGATTTGTGGTTAACATTATGTGCTTCAGCTGGATGACGAATTGTGGTTATCACTGGATAGCGATTTGTGATAAGGCACTTCAGGCACATCGTAAGTTATGCAGGACGTTTAGTCTTCCACATTTAATGCGAGTCTCGTCCTCTATTTAGGGGATGGATGAGAGAACAAAAGCAGCGGAAGAGAGCAAAAAAGGCAGAACATTAGGGAGAGAGTGTGAGAAACACTTTTAGGGCACCGAAAAGGTGCGGAGGGAACAAAAAGCAAGAAGTGCTACGATACTTCTTTCAGGACAACTTTGTCAAGCTGATTCTTCAGATCATTCGTTCTTTGTTCCTCAGTGAGGTATATCCTCTTGTTCATTTCGTTACACCTTGTGTATTTGTAAGGCTTATGCCTTTTGGCCACTCTGTAATCTTTGTTTGAAGATAGTAAAAGTTGTTGACCTATTGGTCGTTGTGGACGTACCTCAGTTGAGAGAGAACCACGTAAATCGTTGTGTGCTGTTTTTATTTTCGCTACTGGTTTGTTTTGGTTTATTTTTCTACCAGTGTCATCGTCGTATTGTTTCCATCAATTCACACTCGTGGGGAGACCCAGTACATCCGTTTTAACCCCAACAATATACACACAAAAATTTCCATTCCTGCCACATACTGACAGCTTCCAAACAGGGCCTTACTCAAGTTTATAGAAAAAAAAATCTACCAAATAGAGAGAGAGGCATGGAAATATAATATTAGTAAGAAAGTGAAAGAGGTTGATTTGACATACGCAGGCATGGCTTAGTGATGTATTGGGAGCAAAATTAAAGGCTGCCCTTTTGTATCATATATTAGAATTTTAGTAGGAAATTATCACTTTAAAGTGTAAACATAATGTATACATGTATGCCTTCAACCGTTTCTAATGTGATTGTGATTTTTTCCCATTAATTGCAAGTTACAACAACAATAAAACCCTATGATCTAGAGCTACGACCTTACTTTCTATGCCTCGGTTGTTTGACAATAGATTTCAGTGCACCAAACAGTAGGGGATAAATTGTGAAATTTAATCAAACAAGAATTACTTAAGCCAAAGCCCAGCATAGGCGCGAGGGCGAAAGTCTTGACCTCAGAATTTTACCCCATTGGTGGTTGATCTATGATCTACCTGCGAATGGAACCAAGGTTATATATATATATATATTAATGAGTTTGTGCTAAACTCATTTGTTGCTAAACCACATGCTAAATGGGTTTTTTTGTCCTTTTTTTCATTTTACTTTTAAATTCTGACCGTAATGTGATCTATGTACTTGATTTATAGGGATCAGCTCTTGAAGCATTTGATTCCAATATATGGGTGGGTTTTTATAAGGTTCAAAAAAACAACGGTCCAAAATCTTTGTAAAATTTTTAGGCTCCAAACATTATTCCAGGTGTGGATCCTTAGTAAATCCACCATGCCCAACACATTTATAGAGCTAAAACTGCATAAAAAGCACCGAAGAAGCCCAAAAACCCATTTAGCATGCGGTTTAGCACGGATCCATCTTCCTATATATATATATATATAAAGTAATGCTAAGCTGCTTCGGGATTACCTACACACATAGTAAAATCATAGATGTAGTATCTTCTCAATCGGACTTCGTGTTCAACATAGTTATTTGATAAGAATCATGTCCGGATCATGTTTTTGGACATAAAATAAGATTTTTTAAATCATGAAACTTTGCTACATTTTAGGCCGTTGATTTTTTTAAGGTCTTAAAAAACCTATACAATGATTACAATCGCATGATCTAAAACTTGTTTTCTGTTTAAAAATGCATATAGATCACATTTATAAGGTCTTATCAACAAAAAAAAAAACTACAAGATTTGGAAAACCCAAACCTTTTACTAGATGGGAGTAGGTGCTCTATATATAGGAAGAGGGACCGTCCAACTATAAGAAGGTCCAAAATCTACAACCCATGATAATCCACGGTGTTCTTTTTCTAACAACCGAGTTTTATATCGATCACATTTTTTCAACAAAAGAAACTTTTTTTAAGCTATGAAAAAATTGAGCATTTGTGACCATTGATTTTTGAATCACCAAAAAAAAACACTTGCATAAACTGGATTCCCATGAAACAAAAAATTTGATCCCAACCAAATAGACCATGTAGATCATATCTATAAAGATTCACATAAAATAACACGAGCTATGAGATATTGCTCATTTCAACTCATTAATATTGTATGCACATCCCCACTAACTAACTAACTAACTATGTATATATTGTATGCACATCTCCACTAACTAACTAACTAACTAACTAACTATATATATATAAAAGGAAGACTCTATTAAACATCAAGAAGTCTTTTTTTTATGAGGAATGTTGAAACCACCTGCGAAATCAGACCCTGCGCTGGCTATGCATATCGCACATTCAGCCGTTGATACCACGGTGTAAACCCCCTGAGACACACCTTGTCTTTAGGGAGTCGTCTTGCTTCGGCACGAGCTAAAGGCATGATACCCTTACCCTTCATAATGCAAGGGGCTGACATTTGTGAGAAACTCTAACCACCCGCCTAGCAGCCAAGGGCCCTTCCATTACACAAAACCCTTTGGGGATACCAATCCACGTCTCCATGACTTGCTACTTACTATATTTGTATCCATGACTTACCACCCAAGGAATTGGCATCCACGCCATCTTGTCCGTTGAAGGGCATGACCAGTCTCCCTAAGGTTATAAATTAATGAGACATGATCAACTAGGCTAAGAGACTAATGGCTCTCACTTCTTTTTTTTGAAAGGCAAGGTGGGGTTTGGCAGACCCCATCAGTTATTCAACCTACCATTGGGTTTTGAACCTGCAACTTCCCACTACAAGGAGACATGCACTGACAGCTCCTACCAACAACACAGCTTTGGCTACTAATGACTCACTTAATTAGGAGCAAATATGTATTTTGGCAATGTCTTAACATAATCTTACTTAGGACAAGAAATAAATAGGAAGAGTTTGACTAGCCCTGAACCCATCATCTAGCTTGACTTGACCCATTGCTTGGTTAACTTTGAGTTTCTCATAGCTACATTTACAAACATAAAAAATGAACCAGAAGAGACAAATAAGCTGTGTTGATTGAGGGAGAATTGTCTTTTTCTTTTTATTTTTTTTTGCTGTTTGATGAGCAAGTTGAGGGATAACGCCATGAACCTGAGACCCCAATTTGTATATATTACATAATAATATTTTGTCAAAAAATAATGTTTTTTATATTTCAAAGACCTGTTTGTTCCATTTTCATGGATGGGAATGATCTATCATACAAAAATAGGCATCGATTTTTAAAAGCTCTTGCCAGTTCAATTTAATTGAGAGAAGTATGAAAGGATTAATAAAAGGTAACCAACGGGGGCTCTGCTTGTTTGGTAGGAGCTGTTAGTGCAAGTCACCATGTGATGGAACGTTGCAAGTTCAAAACCCAATGGTATGTAGTGTAACGGGTGGAGTCGGCCTAACCCCATCTTGCTTATTAAAAATAAGAAAGAAAAGGTAACAAAAAAAAAACTGAGACTCACCGATGCCAACATGACAATTTTAACTGTGATGTTTAAGGGGGTGTTTGTGTGTCATGGAAAATTCAAGTTTTTTCGCAAAAAATGCATCGATGGGCGTGCGTTTCTGCAGAACTTACAATGCCAAAACAAACATGGCGTATGGAAAAATGCCTCGACGGGTGTGTCATTTTACACACTTAACTCTCATTTTTCTCGAAAAACTGTTCTCATGTGGGTCCCATTTAGTTTCCGCCGCAGAGGAATCCACTAAAGAAGTGCCGCAGAACCCTATTCCTTGACAAGAAAACGCCGCTAAATGTTTGTTTCATCGTAGCCAAAAGACTAGAAAAAGAGGCGTCACATTTTTTAAATGCGGCCCAACTTTGACAATCCATGCAGCAAACGTCTGGTCGACTCGGAATCGTAGCTTTCTCAAAAGCCAGTCTGGTAAAAGGTCCCTCAAGGACAGAGTAGGATGCCGGACCCACTTGAATCCAGACCGAGTTCGTCCTATCGTTTATGAATGCCAATGGATTCACATAAATGAATGCACCATCTAAATCTAACCCATGGCCTAGTCTCAGAGTGTAACGCCCCGGATTTCCAAAACAAAGCTAAGTTAAAATTTTCATGAATTTCTTTTTTTTTTTTTTTTTTTCATTGCAGCGGAACTTAGAAAAGCTTTTAGCAGCGGAATAAGACGATAATGAGTCGTCAGTTTTAGAAAACTCCGAGCACGTTGCAGGTATGTGGCCAAGCAACTCATTGACCACCAAAGTGTTCCATTTTATCGAAAACATATGTTTATTACAACACTACTGCTTAGGAAAGCAGTGTAGGTTCAATAAAAAGGAAGCAGTACAACTCTGTCTAGAGAAACCCTGGAACTTGATGCCGCCTTGCTCCGCATATCGCCACGCAGGTTCAACACCTGAAATCCCCATTAAACGGGGTCAGAACCACTGATGGTCTGGTAAGTAGGCAAACACCTATCTGTTCAACTCAAGTAAATGCATAGACCACTCAGGGTCGCAGTTCGTAATACGACGCTCAAGCCTCCATGACTTAGCGTATATCGCACAAGCCTCATCAGGGCTATGAGTTGAACATCCACGCAAGTCGTCATGACTTCGCATAAGCCTCTTCAGGGCTGTGAGTTAGAATAACCTCTCAAGTCTCTACGACTTAGCCTTGACTTCCTCAGAGTCACGAATAGATGTCTAGCTCAAGCCTTTATGCTTGGCACATCCGTATCCTACGAATCTAAGGACAGCTCTCCGAGCTTCACTTAGTCGTACGGATATCAATGGGGTTCTTTCCCAATCGGTCCAGTAGTATACCGACCATGACACCTTCACAAAGGTTATGCAGGACTGACTCAACAACGTCATCCACTCATACATTCAAAGTAGCGCTGTACCTAAGCTAATGCTTTGTTTCGATAATTGCACCTCCCCCTGGGCTTAGGGGACTCATATCTGGGCGACAACGCGACGATCTGGGGGTTGATTATTCTATGTATTTTAGATACCCCAGAGGCCTGTTGACCCCATCCCCCTAGTAGGACGGTACAGCATACCGGAAGAGATCCTTACTAGGTATCCGAATGCATTCTGCTACTGCAGTAGTTGGGTTCAATCCTTAGATATTTAAGGATAACCACGACCTCCATACCTCTGAGTGACGAAGGCCATCAATGAACTCTATCAGGTTCGGGTGAAATATATGTCACTCAAGGCTGCGCCATCACCGTCTTCCTCGGTGAGAAATTCTGAAAGGGGCCTGCCGGTCTTACAATTACTTGACGAACATTGCATGCCTATAGGGCAGCCTTTGAGAAGTATGTACCCGACCCCAATCAACCACACGGTTTTCACCGTGGAACAAAAGTTTTATTCATATGCATGCTTAACTCTGCTCTCGGCACTTCGGCTTTGACGAGCACTTCACCTCTTTCGGTGGAAACAACACACTCCGGCTCAGCGGCCCTTACGAGTCTGGTTGTCTGATAATTCTCAATGAGCATGCACATGACTCGATCTCTACGGATCGGCTACTCGGCGTATTTTTACGCAACGGGCTCAGGACCTCGTCAAGGCGCTACCACTACTTTGGCGCAACGGCTCTTACAAGTATGATGCCCTTGCAGGTGTCAGGGAGACGAGTCATTCTGACATCGTTCCAACAAAGGGCATCATTGTGCCACTTAACTGGTTTCGGCAGCTCTTCTGCCAACCATTCTGTCAACACCTTCTCTGCTCTACCGGCAGTGGTGCGACGAACCTTTCTACATCGTAGAAGGCATTCTATAACTGGGTAGCACTTCTGCTACGTTCTTTCTGAGCCATTCTTAGCTCCTTCAGGAATTTCAGCAGCACTTCCTCTCTTTTACGGAGAAAGCGTGCGTTTCTTTTATCCGTTTCAGCGGCATCTCCCCTCTTTGGTGGGAAATCGCTACGCTTAACTCGGGAAATGGATGCGCACCGTTGTGCGTACTTTGCATCCATCAAGGTTGCAGGAACCTTGGGCCATAGCTAGGCCATACGTAATTGATTTAGTCTTTACGTAAAGAGCATTTTGCCAAAAGGCGAAGCCTTTCCAATAGGGGCTTCATTCGTCAAGCAGAATCTTGTACGAGGAGCGGTAAGGGAATCGCATGGGCGATTTTGGAGTTGATCTCCGTTTGAACGCTCACTTACGCGCCATATATGTAATATAAGCAGAAGCCTGTGCTTTATACAGCGGCGGCGTAAAGGAAATGCATATACTATTGTTCAGGGTGTGTAACTGAACGAAATATTCTACATATATAACAAAGCAGAAGCCTTGGCATCGTTCGACGCGACGGCGTAAGTAAATACATTGCAGAAAGCAGGAGCCTTGGCATCGTTCGACGCGACGGCGTAAGTAAATGCATAATCGGAAGTGCAGTAATCGGAAGTACAGAAAGCAGGGAGCCTTGGCATCATACGACGCGACGGCAAAGGTAAATTACATGGCCTGTGCGATATAAGACGCGTCGGCAGTATCAGCAGATATACACCTAGATCTGTATCCAACGATAGTTACGAGGCGAGCGAGTGAACACCGAAGTGTCCTAGAGGGCTCAACCAAGAACTAGGGTGAGATACTATTTTGAAGAACGCATATACTGCGTATTCGAACATATATATCCGACGATAGTTACGAGGCGAGCGCGTGAACACCGAAGTGTCCTAGAGGGCTCAACCAAGAACTAAAGCAAGATACTACTTCAGAAAGTATATTCTATATACAAACAATCAAATACTTGAGAGAGATGGTTTAATGAAGCGAACTTACTTCAAATCGTGGAAGAAACGGCTCCGGGTTGCTTCTTTGGCTTCGAGCCTTCCTTCGAGAGGTCAGACTAAGTCAGATGAAGCTGACTTAGTTGAGAAAGAGGTAGAGCAGGTCAAGCTACTCAACCTAAGTGGTTTGAACCTAACAGGGTTCAATCCAAGTCAACTGGGTTCAGTAGGTTCGAACTCAGCTCAAGTAGGCTAAGTCTGGGTTCAGAAATCCAAACCGGAATCTGGACCAAAAAGGACTTTGACTTTGACTTTAAACCCAACTAGGTTCAAGTCAAGTCAACTGGGTTTGGACCAGGTCAAGTGGGTTCAGACCCAGGTCAGGTGGGTTAGGACCAGGTCAGGCAGGCTCAGGCTAAGTCAGGCAGGCTCAGACCAGGTCAGGTGGGCTCAGGTGGGCTAGGCTAGGTAGGGGAGGTTTAGGAGAGAGAGAGAAGGCAAGAGAGAGAGGGGGGGTCGATTTTTATGAGAAGAGAGAGAGTGGGGAGGGCTATTTATAGCCCAAGCCCACCTCCTCTTGGGTTTTCTCATGCCCAAACTACCCCCTTGGCTTCTTTTTAATTCCAAGAGGTTCCTTGGTGTGGGGCCCACTTGGATATTCCATGGAATATTTTTGTGGGTCCCACCAGATATTTTCTGAGGAATATTTCTGTGGGTCCCACCAATATTTCCGTGGGTCCCGCAAGAATTTCGGGTTTCCGGCAATTTTTTCCGAAAAACTCTGAGTACGCCATTTTCTTCGTATTGACGTAACTAAGAAAGTTGGCTCGTACGAATCTATTGATTTCGTTTAGTTAGGAAGTTATGGCTTCCCGAGTGTTTGAGCATATATTCGCGATTCGACGAATATCCTAAGTATAACTGGCTCGCAGGAATTGATTCGTTTCGCATTCTGAGAAGAAATGCTATTTTTACCGGTAAATGCCTCATGAATTTTATTCAGATATTTTCTGAAAAATTGCGGGTCTTACATCATTACCCCCTTAAAGGAATTTCGTCCGCGAAATTCAGCTAAGAGTACAAGGTGAAGAGTTCAGGATATTTATCCCGCATATCCGATTCGGGCTCCCAAGTGCAATCATCGACTCCGTGATGTTGCCATCTTACTTTGACAAGTGGAATGACCTTTGTCCTTAGCACTTGCTCCCGTCGGTCCATGATCTCTATTGGCCTTTCTTCCACCGTCATATCCTCCTGGATGTCAATATATTCATGTTGGATGACGTGGGAAGGGTCGTGAACGTATTTTCTAAGCATTGACACATGAAATACATTGTGTATCTGTGTATACTGCGGTGGCAATGCTACTCTGTAGGCGGTCTCTCCTATCCGGCTCAAAACCTCGAAGGGACCAACGAATCTGGGGCTGAGCTTCCCCTTCTTTCCGAAACGAAACACACTCTTGGTTGGGGAGACCTTGATAAAAACCTTATCTCCAACCGCAAAAGCGAGTTCCCTACGCCGCTGATCGGCGTAGCTCTTCTGTCGACTCTGAGCAGCCAGTAGCTTCTTTCTGATCATGTGGACCTGCTCAGTGTAATGCTGTAACACAATGGGCGAGTCCAAGGTTCGCTCACCCACTTCACCCCAATGGATCGGTGATCTACAGGGTCGTCCATACAAGGCTTCATACGGCGCCATCCCAATGCTAGCGTGGTGGCTATTATTATAAGCAAATTCAGCCAACGCTAGGTGGGAATCCCAATCACCTTTCCATTCCAGCATACAGGCTCTTAGCATATCTTCAAGAGTCTGTATGGTTCGTTCTGATTGCCCATCTGTTTGGGGATGGAATGTTGTACTGAACTTGAGTTTCGTCCCCAGGGCTCTCTGAAGCTGCTCCCAAAAGTGAGAGGTGAACTTCGGGTCACGATCGGATATGATCGAAATCGGCACTCCATGGAGTCTAACGTTTTCCCGAATGTAGATCTCTGCCAATCGTTCAGTTGAGTATCGAGTGTTGATTGGCAGGAAGTGAGCAGACTTGGTGAGTCTGTCCACGATCACCCATATTGAGTCATGTTGTCTCCTGGATCGAGGCAATCCAACGATGAAATCCATCGTAATGCCTTCCCATTTCCATTCTGGAATCTCGATCCGTTGCATCTTTCCACCAGGTCGCTGATGTTCGATCTTAACTTGCTGGCAGATCAAACACTTCGAGACAAACGTAGCCACATCACGCTTCATACCCTTCCACCAGTACTTTCTCTGCAAATCTCGGAACATCTTCGTACCCCCAGGGTGGATAGTATATTTGCTACTATGGGCCTCCTGGAGTACTTCTTGTCTTAGCTCAGGGTTATTTGGAACCCAAATTCTCTATTCCATCCATATTCCTCCATCTTCTTTCAAATGAAAGAAAGTATCATCTTTTTCAGCACGAGCTTTTAATTCCAAGTACTGGGGATCCTTGAACTGTTCGGCTACGATGCGATCGAGGAACTCAATGTGGATCGTCAAACATGACATTTGGATTCTACCTGAATCAGCCAAAAATGGCTTCCACTTGACGAAATCCTCCATCAACTTCCATTGTCCGGTTAGGCTGGCCAGAGTGCCAACAGTCTTGCGACTAAGGGCATCTGCTACAACATTCGCCTTTCCAGGGTGATAGGAAAGCGTGAATTCATAATCTTTGAGGAATTCCAGCCATCGCCGTTGCCGCATATTGAGTTCTTTTTGAGAAAAGAGGTATTTTAGGCTTTTATGGTCCGACATGACCTCAAATTTCTCTCCATACAGGTAGTGTCGCCAGATTTTAAGCGCGAATACTACCGCGGCAAGCTCCAGATCGTGGGTTGGATAGTTTTTCTCATGGACCCTCAACTGTCGTGATGCATAGGCGATTACTTTGCCATGCTGCATCAACACACAACCCAGACCTGTTCCTGAGGCATCGGTATATGCCACGAAGCCTCCCTGACCAGAAGGTAAGGTAAGGACAGGGGCAGTGGTAAGCCTCTGTTTGAGAACCTCAAAGCACTCCTTACACTGGTCAGTCCATTCAAACTTGGCTCCCTTTTTAAGTAATTTCGTCATCGGTACGGCGATTCGGGAGAAGTCTTGTATGAACTTCCGATAATATCCGGCAAGTCCAAGGAAGCTACGAACCTCAGTGATATTTTCTGGCTGCTTCCAGTCCATCACAGCTTCCACCTTCGCAGGATCCACTGCGATTCCATCTTTTGAGATCACATGACCAAGGAACATCACTTTATCTAGCCAGAATTCACATTTTGAAAACTTAGCATAGAGTTGGTTATCTTGAAGGGTTTTCAAGACGATTTTCAAGTGCTCCACGTGTTGTTCCTTGTTCTCAGAATATACGAGAATGTCATCAATAAAGACGATGACAAAGCTATCCAAATATGGTCTGAATATCCGGTTCATTAGATCCATAAAGGCAGCAGGCGCATTAGTGAGTCCGAAGGGCATTACTACGAACTCATAATGGCCGTATCTCGTTCTGAAGGCTGTCTTGGGTATATCCTCTTCCTTTACTCTAAGCTGATGGTATCCAGACCTGAGGTCGATCTTGGAGAACACTCTCGCTGTTCTGAGCTGATCGAATAAGTCCTCAATCCGAGGCAATGGGTACTTATTTTTAATGGTTGCCTGGTTAAGCATCCGATAATCGATGCATAACCGAAGGGATCCATCCTTCTTCTTTACAAATAGTACCGGGGCTCCCCATGGTGACATACTTGGTCGGATGAACCCTTGTTCCATCAGTTCTTCCAACTGACACTTCAACTCACTGAGTTCAGCTGGCGCCATTCGATACGGGGCTTTGGATATCGGCGCTGTTCCAGGTAAGGATTGAATTCCAAATTCAACCTCACGAAGTGGCGGAAGTCCTGGCAATTCCTCAGGAAACACATCGGGAAACTCCCGCACTACTTCCAAACTCTCAAGGGGTTGGTCGTTGGATTTTTCCACCGAGAGACTCAACAGGAAGGCCACACCACCCTTCCTAAGGTATTTTTGTACCTTAAGTGCTGATATGAGCCTTTTTTGTGGAACTGGTTTGGATAACCGGTATTCCATCTTAGGTAATCCGGGTCGAGATAGAATCACTCTGCCCTCGCGGCACAGAATCTTGGCATTATTCTGAGCCAACCAATTCATTCCCAGAATGACATCGTACTGTATCATATCGATCAGGATGGCATCAGTAGGCAAGTGTTGCCCTGCTATCTCAATATCCAAATTTTTCACACACCGAATACATTTGGTGCGTGAACCCAACGGGTTATATACTTCGATCATTTTATCAATCGGTTGCACCGAAGCGTGGAGTTGTTCGGTGAAATCGTCAGAGATAAACGTATGAGTAGCACCACAATCAAACAAGACGTAAGCTGCATGTCCATTAACAGGTACGGTGCCTTCAATCAGGTCACCATTTTCGACTTGTTCAGTCGTTACAGCATATACACGACCTGCAGCAGGCCTTTGTTCTACTCTAGGTGGGGGTCGTTGGACTTGTGTTCGTTGTGGTACTTGTTGAGAGGGTCCGGCAGATCCGGCATTCCTCCTCTGCTCATCAATAAGCTTCTTCCTGCATTGTCTTGCAATGTGGCCCACTTTGCCACAGTAGAAGCATCCACCTGTGTCACGTGGACATGGTCCTCTTGCGTGATTAACATGGCATTTTGGGCAGTTTGGGTTGAACTGCAGGTTGTTTGGAGCCATGTTCTGCCTTGGCCTTACAACTTGTTGAGTGTTGTTCCCACCTTGGAACCTTTTCTTCTGAAAGGGTTGTCGTGAACCCTGGCCACTTGGAAACATTCTCTTCTTGTTCCCACCATCAACTATGGGCCTTTTTGCTATGATCACTTTTGATCGCTCCCAATCCACTTGTATTTTTGAAGCTGCTGCCACAGCCGTTTGAAACGTTTGGGGCATGCTGGTGATAACCCGTGACCTTAGCCCTTCTCGCAGTCCATTGATGTACTTGTCGGCCCTTTCTTGGTCGGTCTCAAATAACCGGGAGCAGTACCGTTCAAGATTTTGAAATTTGGTGGTATAGTCAATCAGATTCATGCCACCCTGCTCCAATTCCAGAAACTCCATCTTCTTCTTGTTCCTGGAGTGTAATGGAAAGTAATTATCCATGAAAGCTCTCCGGAAGTCAGTCCAAGGAATGACTTCAACTTCCGAGAACTGGATAATCTTAGTGGTATCCCACCACTTCCGTGCGTTGTCTTTCAGCCGATACGTGCCAAAATTGGTTTTCTTTTCCTCTGGTACTCCCAGTACTAAGAAGGCACGTTCCGTCTCTTCGATCCAACTCTCCGCGAGCTCAGGATCGGCTCTGCCAATGAAAACTGGCGGGTCAAGCTTGAGGAACTTCTCATAAGTTACTCCTCCCAGGTGCTCGTTTCGTGGTGCGACTGGTTCTGGCCTCGTTTCACGGATGGCGGTAACCAGGTTGTTGAGTGTCTCTAACAGGAATCCTTGCGTATGAGACTCCTCGCTTGGTATGGTTCTCCTCGTCGTAGGAGCCATTTATCTATGCACACACAAGCACTTGTTTTTAGTTTCTCGATGTATATGAGGAAGTAAAAGCTTTATTTACTTAATATACATCACATTTACACAAGCATTGCCTTAAACAAAACGTCATGCCGCACTGGCAGACTTTAGGCAATGAGAAACTATATACATGAGTCTACTGACTCCAAAACATCACCAGTCTCTTTAAGACTTGGATTTCTTTGATGAAGACGAACTCCAAAAGGTCCATCTATTGCCACATGGCCTTGGTGCAGGCACTACTAGCTTCGGCTTGGGCGGCACTTCCGCACTAGCAAGCGAATACTGGGGATATATGAGAGACTCCAGTCCACTTTCCCAGTTAGCAAGATCAAGACTCTGGGAGTCTGGAATAAGGATTGGCGAACAGAAAGAATCTCCTCTTTTGTTCCTGCCATTTAAGCTCGGCATATGTGATGCCGGATGGTAGCTTGGCGAGTGATAGACTTCTGCAGGGAAGTTCAAATCAAAATCCCTCAGCCTTGGTAATTCATCAAAAGATGTTGGGGTATGGTTGCGCCCAACACTAGAGTGATGCGGTCCACTGACACGCGAAGTCTCATCCCTGAGACCCTTTGAAGCCCGCCGACCCATATCGGCGGTATATTTCCTTTGGCATTCGTTGGCGGAATGCCCATCTTCGCCACAGTATTGGCAGTCTTGGACTTCATACGGGCATATCCACTCATCGTGCATGACCTTGCAGCGATAGCAATATCCACGCGAGTCATGAGTTGCCATCTATACAAAGATGCACCCAGATCAGAACAAAAGTATAAAAACATATACTTACAGTGCGATATCGGTACCATGACGGATCTTGAACCAGGTTTCTCAGACTCATGCTCTGATACCAATTCTGTAACGCCCCGGATTTCCAAAACAAAGCTAAGTTAAAATTTTCATGAATTTCTTTTTTTTTTTTTTTTTCATTGCAGCGGAACTTAGAAAAGCTTTTAGCAGCGGAATAAGACGATAATGAGTCGTCAGTTTTAGAAAACTCCGAGCACGTTGCAGGTATGTGGCCAAGCAACTCATTGACCACCAAAGTGTTCCATTTTATCGAAAACATATGTTTATTACAACACTACTGCTTAGGAAAGCAGTGTAGGTTCAATAAAAAGGAAGCAGTACAACTCTGTCTAGAGAAACCCTGGAACTTGATGCCGCCTTGCTCCGCATATCGTCACGTAGGTTCAACACCTGAAATCCCCATTAAACGGGGTCAGAACCACTGATGGTCTGGTAAGTAGGCAAACACCTATCTGTTCAACTCAAGTAAATGCATAGACCACTCAGGGTCGCAGTTCGTAATACGACGCTCAAGCCTCCATGACTTAGCGTATATCGCACAAGCCTCATCAGGGCTATGAGTTGAACATCCACGCAAGTCGTCATGACTTCGCATAAGCCTCTTCAGGGCTGTGAGTTAGAATAACCTCTCAAGTCTCTACGACTTAGCCTTGACTTCCTCAGAGTCACGAATAGATGTCTAGCTCAAGCCTTTATGCTTGGCACATCCGTATCCTACGAATCTAAGGACAGCTCTCCGAGCTTCACTTAGTCGTACGGATATCAATGGGGTTCTTTCCCAATCGGTCCAGTAGTATACCGACCATGACACCTTCACAAAGGTTATGCAGGACTGACTCAACAACGTCATCCACTCATACATTCAAAGTAGCGCTGTACCTAAGCTAATGCTTTGTTTCGATAATTGCACCTCCCCCTGGGCTTAGGGGACTCATATCTGGGCGACAACGCGACGATCTGGGGGTTGATTATTCTATGTATTTTAGATACCCCAGAGGCCTGTTGACCCCATCCCCCTAGTAGGACGGTACAGCATACCGGAAGAGATCCTTACTAGGTATCCGAATGCATTCTGCTACTGCAGTAGTTGGGTTCAATCCTTAGATATTTAAGGATAACCACGACCTCCATACCTCTGAGTGACGAAGGCCATCAATGAACTCTATCAGGTTCGGGTGAAATATATGTCACTCAAGGCTGCGCCATCACCGTCTTCCTCGGTGAGAAATTCTGAAAGGGGCCTGCCGGTCTTACAATTACTTGACGAACATTGCATGCCTATAGGGCAGCCTTTGAGAAGTATGTACCCGACCCCAATCAACCACACGGTTTTCACCGTGGAACAAAAGTTTTATTCATATGCATGCTTAACTCTGCTCTCGGCACTTCGGCTTTGACGAGCACTTCACCTCTTTCGGTGGAAACAACACACTCCGGCTCAGCGGCCCTTACGAGTCTGGTTGTCTGATAATTCTCAATGAGCATGCACATGACTCGATCTCTACGGATCGGCTACTCGGCGTATTTTTACGCAACGAGCTCAGGACCTCGTCAAGGCGCTACCACTACTTTGGCGCAACGGCTCTTACAAGTATGATGCCCTTGCAGGTGTCAGGGAGACGAGTCATTCTGACATCGTTCCAACAAAGGGCATCATTGTGCCACTTAACTGGTTTCGGCAGCTCTTCTGCCAACCATTCTGTCAACACCTTCTCTGCTCTACCGGCAGTGGTGCGACGAACCTTTCTACATCGTAGAAGGCATTCTATAACTGGGTAGCACTTCTGCTACGTTCTTTCTGAGCCATTCTTAGCTCCTTCAGGAATTTCAGCAGCACTTCCTCTCTTTTACGGAGAAAGCGTGCGTTTCTTTTATCCGTTTCAGCGGCATCTCCCCTCTTTGGTGGGAAATCGCTACGCTTAACTCGGGAAATGGATGCGCACCGTTGTGCGTACTTTGCATCCATCAAGGTTGCAGGAACCTTGGGCCATAGCTAGGCCATACGTAATTGATTTAGTCTTTACGTAAAGAGCATTTTGCCAAAAGGCGAAGCCTTTCCAATAGGGGCTTCATTCGTCAAGCAGAATCTTGTACGAGGAGCGGTAAGGGAATCGCATGGGCGATTTTGGAGTTGATCTCCGTTTGAACGCTCACTTACGCGCCATATATGTAATATAAGCAGAAGCCTGTGCTTTATACAGCGGCGGCGTAAAGGAAATGCATATACTATTGTTCAGGGTGTGTAACTGAACGAAATATTCTACATATATAACAAAGCAGAAGCCTTGGCATCGTTCGACGCGACGGCGTAAGTAAATACATTGCAGAAAGCAAGAGCCTTGGCATCGTTCGACGCGACGGCGTAAGTAAATGCATAATCGGAAGTGCAGTAATCGGAAGTACAGAAAGCAGGGAGCCTTGGCATCATACGACGCGACGGCAAAGGTAAATTACATGGCCTGTGCGATATAAGACGCGTCGGCAGTATCAGCAGATATACACCTAGATCTGTATCCAACGATAGTTACGAGGCGAGCGAGTGAACACCGAAGTGTCCTAGAGGGCTCAACCAAGAACTAGGGTGAGATACTATTTTGAAGAACGCATATACTGCGTATTCGAACATATATATCCGACGATAGTTACGAGGCGAGCGCGTGAACACCGAAGTGTCCTAGAGGGCTCAACCAAGAACTAAAGCAAGATACTACTTCAGAAAGTATATTCTATATACAAACAATCAAATACTTGAGAGAGATGGTTTAATGAAGCGAACTTACTTCAAATCGTGGAAGAAACGGCTCCGGGTTGCTTCTTTGGCTTCGAGCCTTCCTTCGAGAGGTCAGACTAAGTCAGATGAAGCTGACTTAGTTGAGAAAGAGGTAGAGCAGGTCAAGCTACTCAACCTAAGTGGTTTGAACCTAACAGGGTTCAATCCAAGTCAACTGGGTTCAGTAGGTTCGAACTCAGCTCAAGTAGGCTAAGTCTGGGTTCAGAAATCCAAACCGGAATCTGGACCAAAAAGGACTTTGACTTTGACTTTAAACCCAACTAGGTTCAAGTCAAGTCAACTGGGTTTGGACCAGGTCAAGTGGGTTCAGACCCAGGTCAGGTGGGTTAGGACCAGGTCAGGCAGGCTCAGGCTAAGTCAGGCAGGCTCAGACCAGGTCAGGTGGGCTCAGGTGGGCTAGGCTAGGTAGGGGAGGTTTAGGAGAGAGAGAGAAGGCAAGAGAGAGAGAGGGGGGGTCGATTTTTATGAGAAGAGAGAGAGTGGGGAGGGCTATTTATAGCCCAAGCCCACCTCCTCTTGGGTTTTCTCATGCCCAAACTACCCCCTTGGCTTCTTTTTAATTCCAAGAGGTTCCTTGGTGTGGGGCCCACTTGGATATTCCATGGAATATTTTTGTGGGTCCCACCAGATATTTTCTGAGGAATATTTCTGTGGGTCCCACCAATATTTCCGTGGGTCCCGCAAGAATTTCGGGTTTCCGGCGATTTTTTCCGAAAAACTCTGAGTACGCCATTTTCTTCGTATTGACGTAACTAAGAAAGTTGGCTCGTACGAATCTATTGATTTCGTTTAGTTAGGAAGTTATGGCTTCCCGAGTGTTTGAGCATATATTCGCGATTCGACGAATATCCTAAGTATAACTGGCTCGCAGGAATTGATTCGTTTCGCATTCTGAGAAGAAATGCTATTTTTACCGGTAAATGCCTCATGAATTTTATTCAGATATTTTCTGAAAAATTGCGGGTCTTACACAGAGTGCAAGCAAAATATGAGGGACCGACAATCTGCCGTCGGTGATGATTTTTTATTCTTCTTTGGGTTATAAAAAAATATAATAGAAAAAAAATAGATACCAACGGGAGATCCGCTTATCTGGCAAGAGCAGTTAGTGCACGTCACTTGTGTTGGTTGTAAGTTCGAATCCCAATGGTACTGTCGAAAAAAAGGGAAAAAAAAAGTAAATGCGTGTGACCCTGTCCACTAATAACCTAACAGGCTTACACGTTTGGCACTCAGAACCGAACAAACTTTTTTCTCTTAAACAGTTTAATGTTGCTAATTCCATTTAGTGCACGTCACATGTAGTTTTTTTATTATTTATAATTGAATCATTTGCACACAATTAAAAAATGACAAAGCAAGCATGCATAATGTTGCTAATTCCATTTTCTTTTGATACCTCAAAGAGTAAGGAAAGGGTGATTTTTTTGTCTTTCTATCATTGACATTCTGTTTATGATAGAGATAATATCTTTTTTTTTTCTAGCATTATTTACCATATGTGAAGTTTGATTGAGATTGCCTTGATATTTTACATTTAAATTTGTTTCGGTTGTATTTTGTGCTTTGCACAATTTATAGTTTAATCCATCTTTGTCATGGTGATCTCCTTCTCTTTGTTGTATTTTTTGTTTTTGTTTGTAGGTGGGATTCAGGATCAACTGTTGGTGAGTTTGACGGTCATTCAAGACGTGTCTTAAGTTGTGCATTCAAGCCTACAAGACCTTTTCGTATTGTTACATGTGGAGAAGATTACTTGGTGAATTTCTATGAGGGACCACCATTTAGGTTCAAACTGTCACAAAGGTTAGTCTTGTTTATGGTTTTAAGAGATTGATTTATACTATATTAGGTCAAGGATAGTGCAAATTTGCTAAAGGTTCAGCTGTTTTAACATAATTGTTTTGTATGAAGAATCCTTTGGTACATTGTCTTTCTTTTTTGGTAAAGGTATGAGGATCCAATGCAGGAACTGAAGCGTGACATGTTAGCCTGTCGAAGCAAATGAAATTCTAATAGCTATTCAGTATATGATGTGTTAGCTTTTAAGTAAATAATGACCATTCTCAAACTTTAGGAGTGCACTCTGGCTTGAAACATTACTATAACGTTTAACTTGCAATGGAATATAAAATCATGGTATAAATAAGTGTTCCTAGTATCTTCATGCTTGAATGACATTTTCCAAAAGCAATGCACATGATGTAAATAATATTTTCTCCAAATTGTAAGGAATTATGTGCTCTAGTGAGGGAGATGTATACCTGCCCTTTATCTGATGTGTAGTCTGTTTAAAACTAGTAAGAGAATTAACTAATAACATCCAAGGGGAATATATCAGGGTATTGAAGATAACATTTAAACTATTATTCCTAAAATGGCCAACACAGGTTTAAATTAACTGCACCGTCTAGGTAAATGTTTTAATATAATTGATCTTTGTTCTTGTAGGGACAGGACTACCACTTTTTCTACCAAAAATCTAAACAGATTTTTCAAGCCATAACTAGAGAGCTTTTCTGTCCTAGAGGATGGGCCCTGCTGGTTTCCATATCACAGTTCATATCTTGATAATATTGCTTCAAAATACATTATAACTGCCAAGCCCCCTTCATGAGAGCGATATAGTTATGAATCTAGTCTGAGCACATCAGGAACACTTACTAATTTAGGTCTCTCTCCCTCTGTGTTTAAGGCTGGAAGGTTATAAAAATGGCAAAAAGCAGAAAATATGACAAGAACATGAGGGGCTTGGCAAACTTTCTTTTTCTTAACAGTTAACATAGGTTATGGATATATAAATGATAAAAGAGTAAGTTAACCGATAAGGGAAAAGGCTACTAACAAATGACGCTTCTCTAGAAAATCTAATTGCACATTCATAAAGGTTTAAGTTTCATATATACATATGGATTCATACAGTTTGAGGATTTGATTAACATATTTGTTAGATTTGAAATTAGATCAAACTAGATTAGCTTTCTATTCAAAGTAATTTAAACATGTATCTCTATTTGAATCTTTATGGCTATGGCCACATATGAGAAAAAATGGAAAGAATGGAGAATGGGGCATGCCAAGATTATGTCTTGGGTCATTAGTAGTCTTGATATCAAGAAGTGCTTGAGTCTAGCTAAATTTGAACATGCAAATAAATATTTGCATGAGACTATCTTAAGAAAATGTATTCTCTTAAATCTATGTCACATGGGTGCAGGTGCAGGGGCAGGGGTGCGACACTTTAAAAAAACTTGGGTGCGGGGATGCGGCAAAAAGTTGGACATAAATGACCCTGGGTGCATTGACTGCACCCAGGGTCAGGTTGATCGCATCGGGTGCGGGTGCGATGTGAGTGCGGCACCTAGTTGAAGAGTCCCTGTGACATACTCTTAAAGATATTACCCACATTTGCAACTTGTAAGACAAGGTACACACTATGATTCAAGGAGAAAAATGTATTAGAGAATATTTTAGTAAGTTGTTCGACCTTTGGAATGAGTTTGCTCTTCTTGAGTCACAAGGACATTATCCCAAAGACATAGAACTCCGTCAAAGACAAATTGATGTGAAACATTTCTATCAATTCATCAATGGTCTAAGACCGGAGTTTGAGTCTACTAAATCGGCTTTTCTTCATAAAGGAGAAGTTCTCTCTATTGAAGAGCTAAGTATAAAAGAAAATAGACTAAAAAAAAGACATTTAAAGATGATGATAATTCGGTCATAGCCGTGTCTAGGCTGAGAAACCATGTCCATGCTTACCAACTACTACATTATAACTATCACATTATAAGAGACCAAACAATGATAGCTATGGAAAGCAAGACAATGAGTTTGAAAAAAAAAATAAATTATTTGCTATTATTGTCGTGAACCGGGGTATGTCAAGATATATTGTCCTAAACTAAAGATACCCTATGAGAAGAAGGTAGCCTCCGTTGCTCAAGAGTCAAGTGAATTCAAAGCTACACAAGAATCAACTATTGAGAGCATGTCCTTGACTCAAATTGTAGAAGCTCTTCAACCTCTATTCAAAGGAGCTTCACCAACCGAAGCTACGGTCTCTTCTGTTGGCATCTTTGATCCCAGTAAGTCTCTTTGGCTTCTTGGCTCATGTGCCTCATTTCATATGACACTAAATTGTGATATTTTATCTGGATGTCATAACTCAAGCGAGTCAAATGTTTTTTATTGTTGATAGAATATCTCTTGAGATAAAGGGAATAAGAAATTTTGAAAATATTTTAAAGAGATTTTTTATTCAAAAAATTAGATATATTCCCAAGTTAAGCCTAAATCTTTTATTTGTCTCTTAATTATGTGACCTTTGGTATAATGTTTCTTTCTCTTCTATTGGTTTATGAGTGCGGGATCGTCTCTCAGGGAAGCTGATTGGAGAAGGCTGTAAAGAAGGAGGTTTATACTACATAGATTTTTTGGAAATACCTAAGAATACTTTTTGTTATAATGTTTAAAAACTGAATTTTGGATTTTGGAGCTCCCTAACCAAAATCTTCTGAAATATTATCTGCATGAATGCAACCAAAACTGATTGGAGCTCCCATGTGGCAGGTCATGAATCCCCTTGTCATTTTGTGGTTGATGTATGCTTCAAAATTGCCCTTCATATCTTCATCTGGTCTGATACCATCTTCAGATTGATGGTAACATGATTATGTTCCTTTGATGTGTGAAAGAATATGTGGTGTGTGCGAACTGTGAAACAAGGTAAGAGAAATGAGTGAGTGAGGAGGAAGAAGAAGATATAGGAAAAGAGAGGAAGTGAGAAAAGACAAGGGAGAAAGAGAATAGGGCTGGAATCGTGCCCTATCCCTCTCATATTGACCCTTATAAAGGTAATTTAAGTCAGTTTACAAAAATGCCCTTCATAACTATATCTTTTGACCTATTGGGTCTTGAATACAAAAAAGGACTTCACTAGCCAATCAATTTTGACTCTCATGTAATGCTTCCTTATAACATATTGTACTTCAAAGGATAAACCAGAGTTGCCAGTTGGGGAAGCGATTCGGGTAGCGGAAGCGGGAAGTGAGGGGGAAGCGAAAAAAGGAAAAAACAAAAAAAGGAAAAAACAAAAAAAGGAAAAAAAGATGCATTTTGGAAGCGCCACGTTTCGCGCCTCCGAAATACGCTTCGGAGAAGCATGCTTCCCCATGTCCTATGGTACTTCCGGTAACCCTGGGATAAACCTCTAAACTGGTCATCATGATGTATATGAACCCTTTATTTTTGTTACCTCATTAATTCACTGGTCTGCACTCCAGTTAAGCTAACCAAAACAGAAAAAGTGAAAAAGTGGAAAACTTCCCTTAAGTATCCACTAAACCTGCCATCTTTTGATCGATGCAATTGGATTGAGTGTTAGATGTCTTCATCCTTCTAAGATTTTAATTCATGGTAGCCTCTTGGTTCAAGATAGAACGCAGAAACATAACATTTATTCAAGTTTCCTTGCATTGCTTGTTTGGCCCATCAAATATTGTGCATTGGTGTGATTTGGCTACATTGTTTACAAGATGCCTTTCCCCATTAATTGTTGAAGCATACTCTTTATTTTGGAGCAACAGTCGTGTCCTTGATTTGCAGAGTCCAATGCAAAACTTCTGGAAAAATGTTCTAGGGTTCATATTAATTAACATCGAGTGCTTGGTATTTTTTCTTTTTTTTTTTCAAAATTTCTTGTAGGAGAAATGTAGTCATTATTTTAATTTTATGTCAATGATAAAAAACTCATTCATGGCATTGTAGCAATGTAGGCTTGTGGCCATAATAAAATATAATGTTCTGAGGAAGATGTTCTTGATTGTGTCTTACCGAACAAAGGTAGTATGTAAAGGAAACATTATTGTTTGAAGTGCAGGGAACATTCCAACTTTGTCAATTGTGTAAGGTTTTCTCCTTATGGAAGCAAGTTTATCAGTGTAAGTTCAGATAAGAAAGGTATACTATATGATGGGAGGACAGGAGAAAAGATTGGGGAGCTATCTGCTGAAGGTCACAATGGTAGCATCTATGCTGTTAGTTGGAGTCCTGACAGTAAAGAGGTATTTATGATATTCCTATGCTATTTTCATTATTGATTAATAATTATACTTCTAGTGGTGGACTTAGGATGCAAATATCTACATTGAATGATATCTACTTTTTCCTTTTTCAGATTCTTAGATTGATAATATGAACATTTTAATTGGAACACAATTAAATTTAAATGTTAATCATATAATCAAATGCCTGACTAATGGAGAGTTTTTCTTCTACTTTTTTGTTTTTTGGTTGATCGAAGAAGCACATTCATTTATCTGTTGAATGAAAGTTTTATACAATCTGGTTTACCTATATTCTAATGGTCTCCAGCACCATACTGGTTCTGATGGGGCTGTACTTGTCTGTATTACAGGTGTGAGTGGAAGTGTTAATCCAAAGTTTCATTGTGTGCTTTAGTCTGCTTTACTTTGGTATTGATAGAAAATTCTTTCATATTTTCTGTGCAGTTGGATAAACCTGGTTGAGGTTATATTTGTCACAAAATGGCACGGATCCCAATACCCTCCATAATGGACTCCGAGGGTCAAAACATAATTCATTTGAACAAAAACATAAGAACTAAAATGAAACACAATAGAATGTGAGTAAATAACTTCATTAATAAAGAACAGTAAAAATACAAAAAAAATACATTTTAATCCTCATTACAATACACTAAAAAACACACAAGAAGCCTAAAACCATGGTTGCTAGTCGAGGAAGCGGGAAGCGATATGTGAAGTGGAAGCGTGGCACTTTCAAAATTTTAGGAAGCGGGAAACATGGGACGACTTAAAAGCGAATCAAGAATCGTCTCGAAAGCGAACCAGAAGTGAATCTGGAAGCGACCTAGGAAGCGAGGGGGAAGCGAAAAATAAAATAAAAATAAAAATACAAAAAAAGGGAGGAAATGCAGGGAAAGCGAAGGAGAAGCGTGCTTCCCATAAATGGGAAGTGTGTTTCCTATAAATGGGAAGCATGTTTCCCATAAAAGAGAAACGTGCTTCCCATAAATGGGAAATGCGCTTTTCAAAAAAATTGGCGCTTCTCAGTGCGTTTTGGAAGCGCGACGTTTTACGCTTCCGAAACATGCTTCCCCACTAGGCTAGGTGCTTCCAGTAACTCTGCCTAAAACTACTCATCACTCCCTCACCTTACAAAGGCACCCACCCACCCATATTTATAGAGAAAAGAAGGAAGAAGAGAGAGATTAAAGGAGAGAAAAAGGGAGACCACACTAACCATTGGACCATAAGTCAAACAACTAGTCCAAGTCAACCAAAGTTGACTTAACTTTAAAGTATATATATCAGAGTTACCGAAAGCACCTAGCCTAGTGGAAGCACGAAATGTTGTGCTTCCGAAACGCGTTGGGAAGCACCATTTTTTTTAAGAAGCGTGCTTTCCCGTTGCTTACCCCGCGCTTCTCCTGCGCTTCCTCCCTTTTTTCATTTTTTTTTATTTTTATTTTTTCGCTTCCCCCTCGCTTCGTAGGTCGCTTCCGGTTCGCTTCCTAGGTCGCTTCCAAGATGATTCTTGATTCGCTTTTAAGTAGTCTCACGTTTCTCGCTTCCTAAAATTTTGAAAGTGCCACGCTTCCTGCTCCTGCTTCCTCGACTGGCAACCATGATATATGTTAACGCCCCCGCTCAAACTTACATTGACTCACTATAAGTTTGCAATTACAAAAGGAATCCCATTACACAAGATATCGACATGTTCTTCTATAATACAAATTCTTGAAGGAGCTTCTAGATCTTCCTTGATATGCTCGAAAGGTCTCTAGAATCATCAATAATGCCAATATTTTAAAGAGTGCAAAAGGAGCAATCCAACTAAAAATAACTATATATATATATATATATATAGAGAGAGAGAGAGAGTAATGGGTACGTGCTAAATAAAATATGCTAGATGAAACATGCTAAATGAGTTTTTCAGGGTTTTTTTGTTTTATTTTTAAATTCTAATCGTACAAATGTGATCTATGTACTTGATTTTATAGGGTTCAACTCTTTAAGTGTTCGATTCTGACACATGAGCGGGTTTTTATAACGTTTAAAAAATCACCATTCCAAAATCTTTGTTAATTTTTAGGCTCCAAATATCATTTTTTTCATCCAAAACACATGATCCAAGTGTGGATTCCTCGTAAATTGACCATGCCCAACACATTTATGGGGTCAGAACTGCAAAAAAAAAAACCCACACCAAAAGAGCAGAAAAACCCATTTAGCACATTTCATTCGCATATTTCATTTCGTACACACCCATCTCTCTGTCTCTCTCTCTCTCTCTCTCTCTATATATATATATAAATGACCAAACACGCCAAAAATACAATACATATTTAATAAGACATTTTAATAATTTTCAAAATCTTTTAATAGTAAGAAAATTTTTCAACATCAATTTTGAAAGTCATTAAATTTTTATACACAATATTCATTGAGAGTCTCACCTCAATAGATAATTTTACGAAATCATAGTTCTTGATTTATAAGAGAACACAATTGCATATTATCAAAAGAAGAGATGCATGCATAAAATATCTCAAAGATAAACGTATAAATCATTCATCACTTTAAACATTCATGAAAACATGCATTATTGAAAGTCAATACACACATCTATCTCGAAAAGCACATTAATGCATGAAATATGAATTCTCAAACAACATCAATACCATGAATAAATAACTCACAAAAGAGTTTAACCCACACAAAAAATATTCATAAAGCAGGGTTTTTCAAAACAAGTAGCCATATTAAATGTACAACAGAAATAATGGGGAAGTTCAAAATCCCACGTACAAATCATAACAAGAGATATTTTGTAATAATGACAAATATTAATAACAATTTAAATCTCAACAATAGAAACAATATCTATAAATACACTCAAAATATTGCATCCTATGCAACCAAGGCATATCATGATGTAAATCACCCAAGATAACTAATCATGGAACACATTTAAAATATCTTTAAGCATGCAATTAAAACATATTCAATGCAAAATGCATGAAGAATTTTCAATAACCATTTCCCAGACAAGGGTAAATGAGTGAATTTTTTTTAGAAATTTTGTGGAGAGATTTGAAAATCCCACAAATATCAAGAAATGATATTTTGCAAACCTTCACAATAGTTCGACCACCATAAGCAATTTACCTCGCTTGACCTTCAAACCTCAAAATTCAAGTGTAATAGCTGCTAGAACAAGAGATCAATGACAATGCTACTTATGAGCTTAACAAACACACAAAAAGTGTGAACATCTCATCTATATAAAATAACACTTAAATAAGAGACAAACCTCAATGTTTCAGCTACTAGAAAAAGAGCATAATACAAACACACAAAAAGTATGAATAACCAATGGGTGCACCTAACTCATTGCAAACAAATCTTTCTTGTCTACGTAAAATGACACTTAAATAAGAGACAAACCTCAATATTGAAGTGCATCAGCTACTAAAATAAGAGTATAATACAAACACACAAAATGTGAATAACCAATGGGTGCATATAACTCACCACAAAAATATCTTTTAAATAAGAGACATAATAGGAGAAGACACGAAGTAAGAGAGCTTGTAATAAAAACAAACTAATGTCATCAAGAAGGATAAATGTATCAATTTTAACAATCTTTCAAACACCATATTTTCAAAATAGATAACCATCACAGATAAACATAATTATAAGTATTCATAATAACATTGTCCAAATAAACAAATGAGTGATATAACACACTCATAGAACTAGAGATCAAACAACCGTCAATTAGAGCCAAACTATAAGGCGACAATCTATACTGATAAGAAAACCAAGGTGCACACAACTCACCCCAACAAGCATCTCTTGTTCAACAAAAGCAACATGGATGTAGATACCAATCAAACCCAAGACAAGTGACAACACATCACTCATAACCTTTGGGAATCTAGACTAGTAAGATGACATGAGGTGCACACATAACTCACCTCAACGGCTAACTCTGACCCAACAACAAGGCCAAAAATAAATGGCGCATCCTAGAAAAATCTATGATGGACAAAAAACAATGCCAAAAGAAGGCAAAAAATACTCACGGAAATTGTTTTTCAAATAAGTGAGTTCATATATAAAAGTACCGATTTGAAAAAACAAAGTTTTAAATCAAATCCAATAAAGGTAGATGAAGACTTAGAATGAATATAGTTCAATCATATGCACAACAATATGTCAATTGATGCAATCACTTCCAACACAAGATGTCTCATGACAAATTTTACAAACTTTGACAAGCAAATAATGGACAAGAATCATGCCCAATATAAATAATCTGCATAGATGTGATGAAATTATGATGTTAGAGTATCTTTCAAAAGATAATGGAATCATGAATCCACCAATCAAGAAACAAGTGCACTAAGGCACATCATATACAAAAGATCCAATAAATCTCAATAAAAAGACAAAAGTATATGATTTTATTAAAGAAAAGCTTCTAAGAAGCTAGATCTAAATCATTAGTCTACTATTAGACAATTGATGACAAACATATAGAGATTCACAAAGAGCTATATAACTATCAACAACCATGAACTCATATATATCATACAAAGAATTTTATCACAATGTAACAAATATAAAATCTTTAAGAAACATGCAATGAAGTATCAATGCACAAGAAAGAAACCGCTAAGGGTTACAAAAGTGCACAAACAATCAAGTCACTAAGCTACCAAAAAGCACATAAAACTACTAAGGGCTAAGCAACAATCATACAAGAGTCTTTTAAAAAATATAAGTTTTATTCATAAAATGCTCAAGAAGCATACACAAGAACCCACTAAAAAATATAATGCATAATAGAGAAATTAAAATATGCATTCGAGTTCATGATGACAAATCATGCTTATGCCATCCAATAATAATCACAAAGGCTACATAATTAAAATCATGCATGGTCACATAGTTAGAATCACCAAAGAAACATCACTATATATTAAAAATCCCAAAGATAATCTATGTAAATACATACATTAAGAGACACAAAAAAAAAATGTAAAAAATTAATATTTTGCAAAACATGAAACACATAAGATTTTAAGAAACCACATATTTTTGCAAAATATAATTTTTTCAATATACATAACCATAATCTAAAAAATATATTAAAAGACAATAATTTCTATTGAGAATGTACGGTACGGGTCTGGTTCTAGACCCAAAATGATTCTTTTGTATTGTATTTACATGGTTGGTGTTATCGGGTCTGGGTTGACAGACCCGATCCAACTTGTATCATATATATTACATTGAATATAGGGCACAACCTCTCATTGAGAATCGTGCCAGTCATTGCTGCCTCTCCTTCTTGCAAATCCCTTTCTCTTCTGCTGTGGATGAAGATCTGGTCGAAGGTGCGTGACTTCTAACATGGTATCAGAGCAGGCTGAGAAGTAAATACTAGGTCGAGTTCTCTTCTTCCTTTCTTTGATCCAAGATCTGATCTTATCAGATCAGATTCTATTCTCCTTCTGTCCTGAAAATTGATCTTATCATATTGGGTTAAAAATCTCTCTCTTAAAATTTTTAAACATCTTTCTTCCTCTCTAAGTTTTCGATCTCTTAAAACTGAATCTGTTCACGTCAAACAGTCTGGTCAAGTCAAACCAGATCTGTTTTCTTAAATCTTGATTATTTTTTTTCCTCTTTGATGCTGGATCGGATCGTTCCAGATCTAGTGTTTTCGTTCCAAGCCAGACTAAATTAGATCTGGCCATGGCATATTGATTCTTCCCTTCAGCAGCGTTAAATCAAATCTGATCGTATCAGATCAGATTTGTGTTTCCATTTAAACTTAGATCTCTCTTTTGTCTTTCAAGTAAAATCTTATTCTCCAAAACCAAATCAAAGTTTCGGTCCATACAAAAAAAAAATTCAGATCATTAATTTGTCGTGTTCTACTGATTATTTGTTTCCCTGCAATATTATTTTCGTAGCAAAAAGAAAAAAAAAACAAATTTACATTGCTGGTAAATCAAACTGCTGGTCAGAGTGTTCTTTTGTTGTCCTTTCACATGGATTCTCCCTTCCAGTTTCCTTGGACAACTCATATAACTACTTGACCTGGAAGCGACAAAGTTTTCCTTTTATTAAGAGTCTGGATCTCTCTGGATATCTTGATGGAACGATCCATGCACCACTAGAATTCATCCTGCAAGAAGAGCGAGATGATAAAGGGGAGGTTTCCAACAAATTGATTCATAATTCAAAATTTGTAACATGAAGAAGAAAAGATCAGGCAGTTGTGGCTTACATTACCTCTATGCTTTCCCATGAGATATTAGTGGCCATCCTAGATGAATGTTCAGCCAGAGAGTTGTGGCAAATATTGGCGCAGACTTATTCACAGATTTCATAAGCTAGGATTTTGCATTTAAAGAGAGAATTTCAGCTTTTGAAGAAATAGAGTTTATCAGTGACATAATACATGAACAAAATCAAGAGTATTACATATCAACTAGCCATGGTGGGTTGCGTAATTCTTAACAAAGAAAAGGTTCAACAGGCACTGAATGGTCTGGGTTCTGACTACCACATGTTAGTCACCTCTCTTCTATGCCTCCCTTCATTGCCCAGTTTTGAAGATCTATGGACTAAGCTACTACAATATGAAGTTACCATTAGGGGCGAGAAGATGACCCTGAATTCCAACAACCATGAGGTACTTGTCACATGAGTAGTATTAGGGCGAGGACGTGGGGGCTTTTGAGGCGGGCGTGGACATAGAAGAGGTAATCAAGGAGGCCGTGGGCTTTTTCCCATACCCTACATGTCACCTAACTTGTATCCAGGGAACCCTATAAACATCCCGACATGTTTTCAGTGTAATAAAATGGAGCACATTAAAGCAAATTGCTGGCATAATCCGCAAAACAAAGGCAAGTTTAATGGTGCTGGGCCTTCTACTAGGGGACAATCAGGAGACGACCGTAAAGGAGATGAAAAGAAAAATGTGAAGAATCTTTTGATTTTCGCTCTTTCAGAATTGAGCTTCAAGCAAACTGAGTAGGAGACTTGGTACATTAACTCCGGGCTGCTGCACATGTGACATGTGATATTGGTAAGATTTATTAAAACCGGAGATGGTGTTCTTCATCCTATCTCTCATGATGGAAATATTTTCCTTCTACTCCCCAATTCCTCATTACCTTTATCTGATGTTTACCATTCTCCTAGTATTGTTAAAAACATTGTTTCTGTTTCTAAACTTGTCGATGATACTAATTCTTTTGTCGAATTTACTCTTTCTGTATGTGTCAAGGATCTTCTCACGAAGAAGACACTCGTTGAAGGAGAACGACAGGGAAACATGTATGTCTTCAAGGAGTCTCTTCTAGTTCATGATGCATCAATAAATTCACAACCAGTTCGTCCAGTGTCATTCAAAGTTTGTTTTAGTCTATCTCAATGTAATAAGCCAGAGATTTGGCATCGTCGTCTTAGTCATTGTAATCATTCATTTATTGAGAAGCTTGTGTCTAGTGGACTTGTTCCGCAGTCTAGTTTGAATGTCGAGGCTGATTTTCTTCTTTGTTTCCGTTGTCAATTATGTAAAAGTCATGTTCTTCCATTTCATTCAATAAATCAAAGAGATTTTGTGCTTTTTGAAATTGTCTATTCTGATGTCTGGAGACATGCCCCGCAGTCTTCTTTATTGGGCAATCATTATTACATTACTTTCATTGATAGTTACTCTAGATACACCTGTATTTATTTTATCAAATATAAATCTGAAGTTTTCAAGCTTTTTTGCTCATTCTGTGCTTTAGTTTGTAATCAATTTTCAACTAAAATTCAATATTTTCATTGTGACGGTGGATGAGAGTACTTATCAAAGGAATTTACTGAATTTCTCTAAGATAGTGGAATAGGTCGTCGAATATCTTGTCCACACACACCACAACAAAATGGTGCGGCTGAAAGAAAATACTGGCACATTGTAGAGAGTGCGCTGAGTATGTTGCATAACACTCACATTCCTTTAAACTTGTGGATGAAAGTTTTTCATTCAGTTGTCTATGTCATAAATCGACTGCCAATGAAATTGTTAGCAGATCAATCCCCTTATTTTACGCTATTTACACTATTTGGGGTTCATCCTGACTATAATGAGTTGCGAGTGTTTGGCTGCATATGCTATGTTCATATTGACAGTTCTTAACGTGATAAGTTTCAGAAAAAGGCATGCAGGTGTAGGTTTGTTGGATATGTTGATCAATATAGAGGATATCACTGCTATGACTCCACTACCAGTCGCATCAGAGTTTCATGGAATGTCGTGTTTGACGAGACTCATACTGATGATTCAGGAAGTACAGAGGGACACTGTAAGGATGCTAAAAGTTATCAGCCATGGCTTGTTGCTGAGGTGCTTGATCAAATGGTGATGCATGACGTACCCTCATGTCATACACTATCTGCAGAACAAAATAGTACAGGTGTACACCCAGAAAAGGAAATGTCGACAAACACACAAGATATTACTATGCCTGTCATTTCAGATGTTACAAAGTTTTAAGGGATTACCTATGTGCAGTGAAACAAAGACAAAGTTCAACGACCTATTGTGCAACCCAGGAGGCTTGAGAGGATTCACCATCCTATTGAAAGATGGGTAAGTTATGACAACTTCTCTACAGACTTACAACTGTTCATCTCCCAGATTGAAAAGCATGATGAACCTATCAGTTTCTCACAAGCATCTATGTCAATCAAATGGGTTGAGGTCATGAATGAGGAAATGAAAGCTTTACATGAGTGTGGGACTTGGGAGATTGTTCCTAGACCATCGAACAAGAATGTTGTAGGATCTAAATAGGTCTATAAAATCAAGTATAAACTCGATGAATCCATTGAACGCTATAAGGTGAGGCTAGTAGCGAAAGGGTTCACTCAAGAATACGGGCAAGATTATGCCGAAACATTTAGTTCTGTGATCAAGATGGAAACTATTCGATTAGTTCTGTCCTTGTCAGTTCAGTATGGATGGACTCTAAGTCAACTTGATGTCAAAAATGTATTTTTTGCATGGCACTCTCAAGGAAGAGGTGTATATGGAGCAACCCTCTAGTTATACCAAACATAGCCCCAACACGCATGTTTGCAAGCTACGAAGAGCCATCTATGGGCTAAAGCAGGCCTCCCGCTCATGGTTTGATAGTTTCTCTATTGAAGTTCAGAGACATGGGTTCGATCTCATCTTGATCATTCGCTTTTTATTTTTCGAGATTGTCAGGTACGCACCTTAATTCTTATATATGTGGATGATATTATTATTACTGGGAACTCTGATGAACACATAGAAGCTACCAAGATCTTATTGAGTCGACAGTTTAAGATGAAAGATTTGGGGGTTTTGCGTTATTTCTTAGGGGTTGAGGTGGATCGACAGGATGAAACACTTCACTAACCCAACACAAATATACTTTGGATTTGTTGGATAAGGCAGGCATGAAGGATTATAAACCTCTATCCACCCCTAGTGTCCTTAATCATAAACTCGGATCCCGGGATGGGGAAGCATATGAAGATTCCAAGAAATATCGGAGTCTTGTGGGTATGTTCCAATATCTCACCTTCACTAGACCAGACATTGTGTATGCAGTGAATCAAGTTTCACAATTCATGCATGACCCACGAACAAAGCATATGAATGTTGTCAAGAGAATCCTTCAATATTTAAAAGGAACTCTTGGAGATGGTCTAGTTTATCATCAATCCAAGACTAAAGGGGAGCAACATCGACTGGATGTATACACAAATGCAGATTGGGCTGGAGTTCCAGATGACAGGCAGTCGGTTTCTGGATATTGTGCTTTTCTTGATGGGAACTTGATGGCGTAGAGTAACAAGAAACAACGTGCATTTGCACGATCTAGTATTGAAGCTGAGTATCGATCTATGGTGGCTCCTACAATAAAGGCCACATGGCTGAGACATCTTTTGACTGAAGTTGGAGAATCTATGCTACCCACCACTCTCTTGCGCGATAATCAAGGTGTCCTACAAATTGCTTTTAATCCTATTCACCATAGTCGCACAAAGCATATAGAGATTGATCAATACTTCATTCGGCAAAAGATTGAAGATAGAGAAGTTGCACCTACTTATGTTCCTACGGCTGACCAAGTGGCAGATTTGTTCACTAAGGGCCGTACCAATATGCATTTTTGGTTCTTGAAGAACAAGTTGTCCATGTTGCAAAACCATGCACAACTTGAAGGAGGGTATTGAGAATGTAGTGTACAGGTCTAGTTCTAGACCCAAAATGATTCTTTTGTATTGTATTTACATGGTTGGTATTATCGGGTCTGGGTTGACAGACCCAATCCAACTTGTATCATATATATAACATTGAATATAGGGCACAACCTCTCATTGAGAATCCTGTCAATCATTGCCGCCTCTCCTTCTTGCAAATCCCTTTCTCTTCTGCTGTGGATGAAGATCTGGTCGAAGGTGCTTGACTTCTAACAATTTCTACATATTCTAATTTCAAAAGAAGACATTCATTTTTAATATAACCCTTTCAAAACTCCTACCATACATATGAAGGTAGAAAAGCTAAAGATAAATACCGGAATGCAAAATCCTTGAATCCATGCTATTCATTAATACGAATCTTTTTCAAGACCATGATGCCTTGCTCTGATACCATGTCACAAAATGGCATGGACCTCAATGCACTCTATAATGAACTCCAAGAATAAAAACACAATGCATTTGGATAAAAACATAATAACTAAAATAAAACACAATAGAATGTGAATGAATAACTTCATTAATAAAGAACATTAAAAATACAAAGAAAAATACATTTTAATCATCATTACAATACACTCAAAAACACACAAGAAGCTTAAAACTACCCATCACTCTCTTACCTTACAAAGGCACCCATATTTATAGAGAAATGGAGGAAGAAAAGAGATTAAAGGAGAGAAAAAGGGAGTCCACATTAGTTTGACTAGCTGTTGGACCTAGTCCAATGGCTAGATTTCTAGCCGTTGGACCAGCAGTCCAACAACTAGTCTAAGTCAACCACAGTTGACTTAACTTTAAAGTATATAATATATATACAAGTATATATATATGTATATATATATATCTTAACAATATTTGGGTTATATCATTTGAACATCTAAGACAAGTAGTTTGCATTGTATGCTGTATCTTAATAGCCTTTAGTTTGCAAACTTAATCTGTTGATGTAAGACCCGCAATTTTTCAGAAAATATCTGAATAAAATTCATGAGGCATTTACCGGTAAAAATAGCATTTCTTCTCAGAATGCGAAACGAATCAATTCCTGCGAGCCAGTTATACTTAGGGTATTCGTCGAATTGCGAATATATGCTCAAACACTCGGGAAGCCATAACTTCCTAACTAAACGAAATCAATAGATTCGTACGAGCCAACTTTCTTAGTTACGTCAATACGAAGAAAATGGCGTACTCAGAGTTTTTCGGAAAAAATCGCCGGAAACCCGAAATTCTTGCGGGACCCACGGAAATATTGGTGGGACCCACAGAAATATTCCTCAGAAAATATCTGGTGGGACCCACAAAAATATCCCATGGAATATCCAAGTGGGCCCCACACCAAGGAACCTCTTGGAATTAAAAAGAAGCCAAGGGGGTAGTTTGGGCATGAGAAAACCCAAGAGGAGGTGGGCTTGGGCTATAAATAGCCCTCCCCACTCTCTCTCTTCTCATAAAAATCGACCCCCCCTCTCTCTCTTGCCTTCTCTCTCTCTCCTAAACCTCCCCTACCTAGCCTAGCCCACCTGAGCCCACCTGACCTGGTCTGAGCCTGCCTGACTTAGCCTGAGCCTGCCTGACCTGGTCCTAACCCACCTGACCTGGGTCTGAACCCACTTGACCTGGTCCAAACCCAGTTGACTTGACTTGAACCTAGTTGGGTTTAAAGTCAAAGTCAAAGTCCTTTTTGGTCCAGATTCCGGTTTGGATTTCTGAACCCAGACTTAGCCTACTTGAGCTGAGTTCGAACCTGCTGAACCCAGTTGACTTGGATTGAACCCTGTTTGGTTCAAACCACTTAGGTTGAGTAGCTTGACCTACTCTACCTCTTTCTCAACTAAGTCAGCTTCATCTGACTTAGTCTGACCTCTCGAAGGAAGGCTCAAAGCCAAAGAAGCAACCCGGAGCCGTTTCTTCCACGATTTGAAGTAAGTTCGCTTCGTTGATCCATCTTTCTCAAGTATTTGACTGTTTGTATATAGAATATACTTTCTGAAGTAGTATCTTGCTTTAGTTCTTGGTTGAGCCCTCTAGGACGCTTCGGTGTTCACGCGCTCGCCTCGTAACTATCGTCGGATATATATGTTCGAATGCGCAGTATATGCGTTCTTCAAAATGGTATCTCGCTTTAGTTCTTGGTTGAGCCCTTTAGGACACTTCGGTGTTCACCCGCTCGCCTCGTAACTATCGTTGGATGCGGATCTAGGTGTATATCTGCTGATTCTGCCGACGCGTCTTATATCGCACAGGCCATGTAATTTACCTTTGCCGTCGCGTCGTATGATGCCAAGGCTCCCTGCTTTCTGTACTTCCGATTACTGCACTTCCGATTATGCATTTACTTACGCCGTCGCGTCGAACGATGCCAAGGCTCCTGCTTTCTGCAATGTATTTACTTACGCCGTCGCTTCGAACGATGCCAAGGCTTCTGCTTTGTTATATATGTAGAATATTTCGTTCAGTTACACACCCTGAACAATAGTATATGCATTTCCTTTACGCCGCCGCTGTATAAAGCACAGGCTTCTGCTTATATTACATATATGGCGCGTAAGTGAGCGTTCAAACGGAGATCAACTCCAAAATCGCCCATGCGATTCCCTTACCGCTCCTCGTACAAGATTCTGCTTGACGAATGAAGCCCCTATTGGAAAGGCTTCGCCTTTTGGCAAAATGCTCTTTACGTAAAGACTAAATCAATTACGTATGGCCTAGCTATGGCCCAAGGTTCCTGCAACCTTGATGGATGCAAAGTACGCACAACGGTGCGCATCCATTTCCCGAGTTAAGCGTAGCGATTTCCCACCAAAGAGGGGAGATGCCGCTGAAACGGATAAAAGAAACGCACGCTTTCTCCGTAAAAGAGAGGAAGTGCTGCTGAAATTCCTGAAGGAGCTAAGAATGGCTCAGAAAGAACGTAGCAGAAGTGCTACCCAGTTATAGAATGCCTTCTACGATGTAGAAAGGTTCGTCGCACCACTGCCGGTAGAGCAGAGAAGGTGTTGACAGAATGGTTGGCAGAAGAGCTGCCGAAACCAGTTAAGTGGCACAATGATGCCCTTTGTTGGAACGATGTCAGAATGACTCGTCTCCCTGACACCTGCAAGGGCATCATACTTGTAAGAGCCGTTGCGCCAAAGTAGTGGTAGCGCCTTGACGAGGTCCTGAGCTCGTTGCGTAAAAATACGCCGAGTAGCCGATCCGTAGAGATCGAGTCATGTGCATGCTCATTGAGAATTATCAGACAACCAGACTCGTAAGGGCCGCTGAGCCGGAGTGTGTTGTTTCCACCGAAAGAGGTGAAGTGCTCGTCAAAGCCGAAGTGCCGAGAGCAGAGTTAAGCATGCATATGAATAAAACTTTTGTTCCACGGTGAAAACCGTGTGGTTGATTGGGGTCGGGTACATACTTCTCAAAGGCTGCCCTATAGGCATGCAATGTTCGTCAAGTAATTGTAAGACCGGCAGGCCCCTTTCAGAATTTCTCACCGAGGAAGACGGTGATGGCGCAGCCTTGAGTGACATATATTTCACCCGAACCTGATAGAGTTCATTGATGGCCTTCGTCACTCAGAGGTATGGAGGTCGTGGTTATCCTTAAATATCTAAGGATTGAACCCAACTACTGCAGTAGCAGAATGCATTCGGATACCTAGTAAGGATCTCTTCCGGTATGCTGTACCGTCCTACTAGGGGGATGGGGTCAACAGGCCTCTGGGGTATCTAAAATACATAGAATAATCAACCCCCAGATCGTCGCGTTGTCGCCCAGATATGAGTCCCCTAAGCCCAGGGGGAGGTGCAATTATCGAAACAAAGCATTAGCTTAGGTACAGCGCTACTTTGAATGTATGAGTGGATGACGTTGTTGAGTCAGTCCTGCATAACCTTTGTGAAGGTGTCATGGTCGGTATACTACTGGACCGATTGGGAAAGAACCCCATTGATATCCGTACGACTAAGTGAAGCTCGGAGAGCTGTCCTTAGATTCGTAGGATACGGATGTGCCAAGCATAAAGGCTTGAGCTAGACATCCATTCGTGACTCTGAGGAAGTCAAGGCTAAGTCGTAGAGACTTGAGAGGTTATTCTAACTCACAGCCCTGAAGAGGCTCATGCGAAGTCATGACGACTTGCGTGGATGTTCAACTCATAGCCCTGATGAGGCTTGTGCGATATACGCTAAGTCATGGAGGCTTGAGCGTCGTATTACGAACTGCGACCCTGAGTGGTCTATGCATTTACTTGAGTTGAACAGATAGGTGTTTGCCTACTTACCAGACCATCAGTGGTTCTGACCCCGTTTAATGGGGATTTCAGGTGTTGAACCTGCGTGGCGATATGCGGAGCAAGGCGGCATCAAGTTCCAGGGTTTCTCTAGACAGAGTTGTACTGCTTCCTTTTTATTGAACCTACACTGCTTTCCTAAGCAGTAGTGTTGTAATAAACATATGTTTTCGATAAAATGGAACACTTTGGTGGTCAATGAGTTGCTTGGCCACAGACCTGCAACGTGCTCGGAGTTTTCTAAAACTGACGACTCATTATCGTCTTATTCCGCTGCTAAAAGCTTTTCTAAGTTCCGCTGCAATGAAAAAAAAAAAAAAAAAAAAAAAAAAGAAATTCATGAAAATTTTAACTTAGCTTTGTTTTGGAAATCCGGGGCGTTACAGTTGAAGTGATTATGTCACTATGAGAAATAGAGATGGTGAAAAGCCCTTCATTTTCCTTGTTAGCTTCGAATCACATCGGCTACTGCTGGATTTCTGGTTTTGACTGAATTGCCTGTTGCAATTTTACAGGTGGATTAAAGGAAAGTGTTAATGCAATATTTGATACATTGTTTTTTCTTATTTTTAGGTCTTCAAAGAGAATGCACTTGCTGATTATGATTTTTTCTTTTGGTGTGACTCAACAGAAAGATACCTATTCATTCTTTGTTTTATATATTTATTTCTCTAGTAGCCAACTCTCATATCTTACTGCGAAAGCTTATCTTGCTGTTTCAGGTGCTAACAGTGTCTGCAGATAAAACTGCAAAAGTGTGGGAGATTGATGAAAATGGAAACGGTAAGGTGAAGAAGACACTTACTTCATCTGATTCTGGACTGGATGGAATGCTAGTTGGTTGCCTGTGGCAGAATAATCATCTTGTCACTGTTTCCCTTGGTGGCACTATTAGTATATATTCAGCCAATGACCTAGAAAAGATGCCAGTATCATTTTCTGGGCACATGAAGAGCGTCACTGGTTTGGCAGTCACCTCTGAAGGCAGCCAGAATATTATTCTATCTAGCAGTTATGATGGGGTGATTGTCCGATGGATGCAAGGAGTTGGATGTGCAGGAAGGTTACAGAGAAGGGAGAACTCTCAAATTAAATGTTTTGCAGTGGTGGAAGGAGAGCTCACCACATTTGCCTTTGATAACAAGGTAGCACCATTTCTTCATGTACATGTAGTAGTTGCCTTTATTTTTATATCTTGTGGTTTGTGTGCTTGCACCATCTTTTTAAAGCTGATTTTCTTGATGACTTATGATTGCAACTAGGCTGGAGAACATGATGATGTGTCTTTCTATTATCCAATATGATCACTGAAATGAATATATTTCAATTCAATCTTGCACCTTGATGGGGTAGGCAATTTACACACTAGCTAAAATTACTACTCAATGTTGAGTCAGGCATAGTAAGCCAACAAGATCTTGTGTTCTAAATAAAACATGTCTTGAGGGAAAAGACTGACTAGATGTTCATTGCAATTGAATAACAAGAAAATGAAATCTTGCGTTGATGGAGAAATGTTAGATCCCTCAATATAGAAATGGTACAAGAATGTGCTTCACAAAATGCCCTTATGTGATATTACAGAAGTAATTTTGGCATTTTAGAGAACAATGGAGTGAAAAATATAAAATATATAAAGAATATGAAAAGTGAAGTTATTGATGACTAGTATAGTTTTGTGAACTCCATGTATAGTGAACTGTGATAGTGTTAATAATTTTCTCCGGTGGTAAAGGAGCTTGATTGTAAATTATATTTTTATCAATAAAAAATGTCACTGCCTTTAAAAGTAGAACTACAAACTGCAAAGATTTTGTCATAAAATATGACAAATATTGAGATTAGGGGTGGCAAAACCTGACACGACCTCCCAACCCGACCCGCCAACCCGCCTTTTAGGCGGGTTCAGGTTGGGCTTAAACTAACCCGTTTAATAAACGGGTCGACCCGCCTTGATAGAAATCATGGGTTCCTTTCTTCATCTACAAGCAACAACACAACATGGGGAGAGAGAACGTGGCTGCAGCAAAAATCCCTAATCAGGGTATTCATTTTTGATTCTCTGATTAAATACACACAAATACAATAGCTAGGGTATGAAAATACCCATTACATGTTATGATAAAATTACAGCATGCCATTAATGAAACATTAATGAGCATGTGTTTAAAATGAAAGGAATTGGGTCTGGATTCTGAGTTCCAGACCTTATACTAAATGACAGTATCTTTTCACCCCCCCTCCAGTTGTACATGGTTTTGGACCATGAACATCCAAAATCTGTCCTTGATAAGTCCTTTTGTAAACAAGTCAACAACTTGATCAGCAGTCCGCACGTATTCTGGTTCAATTTCCTTCTCTTCAACCTTTTGTCTTACAAAATGTTGATCAATTTCAATATGTTTGGCACGACTGTGGTAGATAGGATTGAATGACATGTTGATAGCACTTTGATTGTCACACAAGAGAATACTTTTAGAAATCGATTCTCTTCTGTCAACAGGTGTCTGATCCATGTTACTTCGGCTGTAGTAGCTGACATTGATCTATATTCATCTTCTGTGCTCGACCTGGCTATGGCTTTTTGTTTTCTACTGCTCCAGGAGACAAGATTTAGCCCAATGAAAACGCAGTATCCTGAGACAGACCTACGTTCATCTGGATCTCTTGCCCAATCTACATCTGTGTAAGTAAGGAGTTCATGCATGTGATGACCAGGCATACTCTTTCTGTACAGAAGACCATCTCCAATAGTACCCTTCAAATATCGAAGAATGCGTTTAACGGTTTTCATATGCCCAATATGTGGTTCATGCATGAACTGAGATACCTGATTGACAGAATAGACAATGTCAGGCCGAGTGAAGGTAAGATATTGAAGCATTCCTACTATCCTGCGATATCCTGTAGGATCCTCGTACAAATCTCCATCTTAGCCACTGAGTTTCTGATGAAGTACATTGGGTGTGCTGAGGGGCTTACAATCTGTCATACCTGCCTTGCTAAGAACATCAATGGTATACTTATGCTGAGTAAGCGTCATGCCTTAAGGAGTCCTGTCAACTTCTACTCCAAGAAAGTATCGCAGTTTACCAAGATCCTTCATCTTGAATTTATGATTCAAAAGTTCTTTAACCTGTTCAATATGTTCATTAGAGTTACCTGTAATGATAATGTCATCAACATATATCAATAATAGGGTAATTATATCTTTGCATTTAAATATGAAAAGAGAATGGTCAAGAAGAGACCGACTAAACCCATATTTTTCTACTTCAAGAGCAAAACTGTCAAACCAAGATCGAGATGCCTGCTTTAGACCATATATAGCTATCTTTAACCTGCACACGTATTCTTTAGAGTTCCCTTTTGCATACCCAGTGGGCTGCTCCATGTATACTTCTTCCTTCGGAGTTCCATGTAGAAACACATTCTTCACATCCAATTGGTTGAGAGTCCACTGGTGCTCAACAGCCAATGATACTATGATGCGGATAGTTCCCATTTTCACAACTAGAATAAAGGTCTCATCATAGTCTTGTCCTTGCTTCTGTGTGAATCCTTTGGCAACCAGCCTTGCCTTATATCGCTCGATAGCACCATCTAGCTTATACTTTATCTTATAGACCCATTTTGACCCAACCACATTCCGATTATGTGGTCTGGGAACAATATCCCAAGTGCCAGACTCATGAAGAGCCGCCATTTTGTTGTTCATAGCTTCAATTCATCTCTTAGAATTTATTGCTTGATAAAATGTTGTCGGTTGATTGTCCTTGCCCAAAGAGGTTAAGAAAAGTTGAAAATCCATCGTGAAGTTCTCATAACTGACCCACCTATCAATAGGATGCCGAGGTCGGGTAGACCTTCTGTGAGCAAGTGATTGAGTGGAAACATAAGGAGAATTATGCTCCTGATTAAAGCTGGGAGGTATCTCCTTCTCATGTCGAGAGTAACCAATGCCTTTATACCTTTCGGGGGCCAATAGTGATTCAGACGTTACACTTTCTTGAGTTCTTTGCGCAACAGTAGATACGTTTCCCTAGTCTCTTTGATTACATTAAGAAGAACATACATTATCAATACTAGAAAAGAGATCTGAGTTCAACCAAGGGTGATAAACTTCAATTTCAGGAGGAGTGCTAGCATTATGACCAAAATTTGATTCATCAAACACAACATTTCTGGATATTTTTATGCGCTTGCTCACGGGATCATAGCATTTGTAGCCTTTGTAATCATCAGCATACCCCACAAATCTGCACTTTAAGGCCTTATCCTGAAACTTGTGCCGCATTGAACTGTCAACATGAACATAACATACACCCGAATACACGCAAATCGTGATAATTTGGATGCACACCATGCAAAGAGAAATAGGATGATTTGTTCTCTAAGATGTTCATAGGCAATCAATTTATGACATAGACAGTTGTGTGAAAAGCCTCTGCCCAGAAGGTAACTGGAAGGTTACTATCATGCATCATGCTCATTGCACTCTTGACAATATGACAATGCTTCCGTTGAGTAATCCCATTCTGTTGAGGTGTGTGAGGGCAAGACACATATCTACTTATTCCATTTGTTTGGAGGAAATTTATGAAGTCATTTGAAGAGAATTCACCCCCTCCATCACATTGGAAACAAATAATATTCTGAGAGAATTGGTTTTGAACAAAAGAATGAAAATTCTGAAATAACTTGAAGGTTTTAGATTTACTTTTCATAAAGAAGATCCATGTATATCGAGAATAACTGTCAACAAATATGAGATAATATCTAGTGCCATACATGGAAGGAACTGGAGCCGGGCCCCAAACATCAGAACATATAATTTCAAATGGTCTTGAAGCTCTTTTATTAATGGAATGAAAAGGAAGAACATGACTCTTACACTGAAGACAACTAGAACACTTTTTATTATCGACACTTAAGTCTAGACTTGACTTGGGAATAAGACTACTTGAAACAAGCTTATCAATAAAGCGACTACTACAATGACCCAGACGACCATGCCAAAGATTCGACTCAATACATTCAGAAAGATTAAAAACACTCTCAGTAGAAACTGAAGATGATGATGTGAGCTTCAAGATGGAATCAACAGGTTGAACACGAGAGGAAGGATTCTCTTGGAACACGTACATATTTCCTTGACGTTTTCCTTCAGTGAATGTTTCTCTCGTTTGAAGGTCCTTAACACAAACAGAAAAAGGAGTAAACTCAACTGAAGTATTAATGCCATCTACAAGTTTAGAGACAGAAACAATATTTTTCTTGATATTAGGAGCATGAATGACATTTGAAAGTGCAAGAGAATAGTTGGACATGGGGATTACAAAATTTTCAATGTGCGAAATATGGTGGTGAGACCCATCTCCAGTGACTATACTATTTCTACCAACATAAGAAACAAGATTTAGGAGCTTACCAGCATCACCAGTGACATGAGTGGCTGCACCCGAATCAACATACCAAGTACCTTGATTATTCTGTTTGATATTCAATTCAGCCAAGGCAAATAATAGTAACTCTTTGACTTCTCCACTATTTTTCAATGTATCTGTTCCCTTTCTTGTCTCCAATTGCTTTCCTCTATTTTGCGGGTTAAACCAGCAATTTGCCTTTATGTGTCCCTTTTTGTTGCAGAGAAAGCAGGTAGGTATTGTCCTTTGCCTTTGCCCATTGGGAGGAACATTGGGTGTAGGTAGTATTCCACGACTTCCTTGTCCATTTCTTTCTTGACCCCATTTGTCTCGAAAATCATACCTACCACGTCCTCGCCCATAGGCAACTCCTGTGGCAAGAACATTGTGTGCTCCAACATGAGCATGAGTATCTTCAGAAAATCCTTTCAACGTCATCTCATACTGTAAAAGCTTGACACGAAGATCTTCAAATGTAGGTAAATCTGGCAAACACAATAAGGAAGTAACCATCATATGATAGTCCGACCCCAGCCTACTCAAAGTTTGTCGCACCATATCTTTGTCACTAACAGGGCATCCCACAATGGCCAATTGATCTGTAATAGTCTTCATTTTGTTCAAATACTCCATAATAGTCATGGAGTCCTTTCTTAGCATTTGAAACTCTTTCTTTAAAAATAATACTCTGGCCTGAGAAACTTGAGAATATGTCTGAACCAGTCGATGCCATAATTGCATTGTTGAGCATGAAATGAAATGGGGATCTTCGAAACACGAGCTTAGATTAACAAGGGCAAGTGTCAAGAATGACACTAAAGCATAACCCTTAAAAAGGGTATAACCGGAAACAAAATAAAAACAAAAATGTATTATTTATTGATATGAAAAACCAATTGCTTAAGAAGCATTGGAATGAAATACAAGAGGGGCTGCACCCCTTTATATACACAGCTGAAAGAGGACTCAATAGAGCTGTTGGACATAGTCCAACAACTCTATTAAGAGCTGTTGGAATGTGTCAGTCCAACAGCTCTATTGCTAGTCAAGTCTGGACAGGACTTGACTAGCAACAGTCATTCTAGTTCAAACTGAACTAGATGACATAAAGACAAAAAATAAAAATAAAGGAAAAAAAATACAGAAAAGAAAGAAATGAAAAATGTATTTATATATATATATATAATAATAACATAATATTATTATATATACATATGTGTACAGTTTTACATTTTAACACTCCCCCTCAAACTTACGGTACAATGAGCGAAAGTTTGTCTAAGAGAAAGTGAAATCGGGGAGCAGCGAGAGGCTTTGTAAAGAAGTCTGCTAACTGATATTCTGGAGTGACATATGGCAGATCAATTATCCCGTGTAGATATTCCTCTCTGACGTAGTGACAATCCATTTCGATGTGTTTGGTGCGTTCGTGGAATGTTCTGTTACTGGCAATGTAGATCGCACTTTTGTTGTCACAACACATTTGTGAAGCCTTTGTTGCTTCAGCTCCCATGTCAGCAAGCAGTCGTCGGAGCCAAACTACTTCCATGGTCGTGGTTGCCATGGCTCTGTATTCAGCTTCGGTGGATGAGAGAGATACCTTCTGCTGCTTTTTACACCTCCACGAGATCAATGATTCCCCTAAAAAGACACAAAAGCCAGTGGTTGAGTGTCTGTTATTGGGATCACCTCCCCAAACAGCATCAGTATATGCAATTAAATCAAGAGAAGAGGAGGAAGATAAGAAAAGTCCTTGTGAAAGAGAGGACTTGATGTATATGATAATACGCATGACTGCTCCCATATGAACAGAAGTAGGAGCATGTTGAAATTGACTTGCTGTATGAACAACATGTGCTATATCTGGTCTGGTAATGGATAGATAGGAAAGTGCCCCGACAAGCTGTCTATAAGGAGTAGGGTCTGCAAGAAGTTCTCCATCATCAATCTTCATTTTAACATTAACAACTTCTGGAGTGTCAACTTTCTTATCATCAGTAATACCAGACCTGAAAACAATATCAAAAGCAAATTTAGTCTAAGATAATAAATATCCTCTAGGAGAATAAGCAACTTCAATGCCTAAAAAGTATCTCAACAAGCCCAAATCAGTCATTTCAAAATGAGATTTAAGAAGTGTTTTGATTGTTTCAACTCCCTGTTTATCGCTTCCGGTGATGATCATATCATCCACATAGAGAAGAAGCACAATGATCCCTGCATCAGAATTCTTAATAAACAAAGCAGTGTCAGTTAAACAGAATTGAAAACCAATATCAATCATAACACGACTAAACCTATCATACCAAGCTTTTGGTGCTTGTTTAAGTCCGTAAAGAGTTTTTTCTAAGCGAAGGACTTTACCCTTAGGAATACTTAGACCAGGAGGGGGTTCCATGTATACTTCTTCAACTAGCTTTCCATTTAAAAAAACATTTTTGAAATCCATTTGAAAAATAGACCATTTTTTTATAGAAGCTAAGGCAATTAAGGTTCGGACAATAGTCATACGAGCCATCGGAGCAAAGGTTTCTTCATAATCAATCCCATATTCTTGGGCATAACCTTTGGCTACTAAACGGGCTTTATATCTTTCAAGAGTACCATCACTCTTGGTTTTAATTTTATAAACCCATCGACATCCTATAGTTTTCTTCCCTGAAGGAAGATCTTGAATATTCCATGTAGAAGCCTTTTCAAGTGCATCTAATTCAGCTTTCATGGCTTCTATCCATTTGATATCATTTTTTGCTTGAAAATATGTGGATGGTTCTTCATATGAGTGAATTAATGCAATAACTGCCCTATATGTGGGTGAGAAAGACTCGTATGATACAAACCAGTGGCGTAGCTAGGATTGACGTGGGGGATGGGCAAACAGGGGTGTAGCAAAAAAAAAAATGGCGTGATAGTCGGGGGCTCGGGGGCAGCGCCCTCGAAAAAAAAAAATTTGAGATAAAATAAAAAATGGCTACAATTATTAATAAAAATCTATTTTATATGGACAAATCAAACTATTTGCTGCAGTCAGGGCTGAGCTGGGCTAGGACTAGGCTTTTAAAAAAAAAAAAATTTAACTGTTTCGAGAGGCAGGACTGGGCTACAGCCCATTCCTGCCCCCGCCCCCTCCAGCTCTGCCTCTGACCACCAAGATTGGCCGTAGAACCCCGAAAAAGCTTTAAGCTAAAAAATGAATACATTTTTTATGACACCGATGATGACCAACATGCACCATATGAAGAATTCAAGCAAAAAGAGTATAAAAATGCCTGTTAGAAAAAAAATACAGACGCCCAATTATTAAAATCTGTCAATGGCCACAGTTACTCACTACAAGAATCCTAGACAATCGAGAACAAGCAATTCACTCACCAACTATCTGGTAGATAAAGATACGCTATCCGTTGCCTTCGTTACATTGATAGACATCCATACCTTGTTTTAGCAGCAGGCACAAATAGAGAGTCCTATGCACGCACGATGACCAAGAAAGGATAGCAAGATTGACTCTTCCAATGAGGTTGCGCCCAAAAAGGAGGAAAGAAACTAGACCCACGTTCAGTTGCGCCCCAAAAAGAAAGGATCAAGAACCAAATTGAAGGATTGGCCTGTATTGCTCCTGTAGAATGGATAACTGGATACTGTATCACCAGAGCCACTGAACATGAACAAAACCCACCCTCAAATTTAGGAGATAAGAGGGTCTTCTTCAAACTGCTAGCGATGGTTGCCGGAGATTGGCAAAGGTCCGACTGACTGCGACACCGGTGCCTCGCATCGCTGGAGATTGCAGCCGAGAGGGAGAAGCTCGGAGGGGGGCACCGCCACCGCGGGTTCACCGAAGGGAGGCCGGCGGCACTGCAGAGCACAAGGGTTGCCGGCGAATGGGGTTGCCGTCTTGCCTGTGACTGAAGGGGAACGCTGGAACGGAGGGGCAGAGCTTTAGAAAACTGGCTAGGGTTTTACCCCTCGCCTCTTTTGGCAGGCTCTAGACTCATCGAGAGCCCGGGTCTCGGTCGACTCGGTTTCACGAGTCCCGATTCGACTCGGTTTTCCGAGTCATGAGTCGACTCGGTTTCAAATTTTAGGGTGGGCGGCCGCCCACCCATGCCCACCCCTGGCTCCGCCACTGATATAAACTTTCCTGGAGGCCTCGAGATTCGGGATGATTGTCTAGTTGGAATGTTAGAATATTTTTCAAGTGCACATGGAGGATTAGACTCTTGTCGCCTGGAATATTGAATACTAGTATCTCTATGAACTTCTTCATTTTCAACATTAAGATCAATAATTCTTTGATCATCATCAAAGTTACAATCAAGGTCATATTCATCAGATGTTGATATTAGATCTAGCAAAAAGGAGTACTCAGTGACGTCTTTTAATTTTCTAAAATCAAAGAAGCTCTCCTTTTCAAGAAAGGAAACATTTCTAGACACATATAGTTTATTATTTTTGAAGTCAAAACATCTATAACCTTTCTGGTTTTCAGCATATCCTAAAAAGGCACAGGGAATCACACGAGGAGAAAGTTTATCATTTTTGTCAGTAAATATGAAACATTTGCACAGTTTTACATTTTAACAGAGCAGTCATCTGGAATTGCCACAAGCACTTCTTGTGACAATGTAGAAGTGATATAGGCAACCAACGCCTAATCTCACTTCATCCAGGATACATACTCAGGATTTCTAACATAGGTAATAGAAAGATCTTTCTCACCATTCTTTTCTTCTTGTGGTATGAATTCTGGAGGAACAGGAACAGAACCATCCAGATGTCCAGAAAGGTCCTGACTTCTTATGAATGGTATGATTTGTTGCTTCCAAGTTAGGAAATTGGAATTGTTCAGTTTCTCAGACACGAGTTGGCTGAGAAAGTTTGAGGAAAGACCAGACTGAGAATGAGGGAATGAGTCCATATTCTTTTGAAGCCAAAAACAAGAAGGAATAAGATCCAACCAAGAGAAGGAATAAAAAATAAGAAATGGCCTTACGACAAAGACCCAACCACAATTGAATTCTAGTATAATTCAGAACATAAATTTTAATATCAGAGAAGTCTAAAGACCAGACTAGTTTTTTTTTTTTAACTGATGAACACGAGGCAAAAAAACAGGACTGCACAGTAAAGAATCTGTTCTGAATAAAATTCAATCAGTAATAGGTACGTTATTTTGAAAATAATGTGTTTTCCTTTTAGAATAATGAGAAAACAGGCAAAACAGAGATGAAAATGAATTCGAAGATGAAATTATTTTAATCAAGATAGATATGGGCGTGCAGATCACAATCTGATCTGACGTCAATATGCAAATGAGTTTGGAGTGATCCTTTTCAACTCTTGTAATCACACATAGATCAAAAAAATTGATCTTGCTTGATTATTTTGCTTATGGATGGGTAAGATCACGTGCAGCGATGTGAAAGAAGTAGTAGATATGACAGAAGAACAACAGGGAATGAAAGAAGGAGGAAATATGCCAACGTGACCAAATTTCAGTTTTGGATTTTGGAAATAAGAGAAACACGTTGGCTTAAATAAAAAAGGGGAATCAAAAGGAGGTACTTGAAGAAGACAATAAGCAGATTAATGATGTATTTCAAAAGAGCAAAAAGAAAAAGGAGAGTACGAAGAAGAGATTTCAGTCAGGACTGCAGATTTAAATACAAGAGAAATCGATAGAAAAAATGAGAAAACAGGTACCTTAGAAGGAGACAAATCAGTCATAGAAGGAACCGATCTTCAATATTGAACCTGCTGCTCTGATACCATGATAGAAATCATGGGTTCCTTTCTTCATCTACAAGCAACAACACAGCATGGGGAGAGAGAACGAGGCTGCAGCAAAAATCCCTAATCAGGGTATTCATTTTTGCTTCTCTGATTAAATACACACAGATACAATAGCTAGGGTACGAAAATACCCATTACATGTTATGATAAAATTATAGCATATCATTAATGAAACATTAATGAGCATGTGTTTAAAATGAAAGGAATTGGGTCTGGATCCTGAGATCCAGACTTTATACTAAATGACAGTATCTTTTCACGCCTAACCCGTTTATTAAACGGGTTGGGTTCGTGTTAGGGGTATGCCAACCCAGCTGACCCGTTTAATAAACGGGTTAGGCGGGCGGGTCAACCTGCTAACCTGCCAATCCGTTTACCCGACCCAACCCGTTTATAAACGGGTTGGCGGGTCATGTCGGGTTACCCGTTTAATAAACGGGTCGGGTTCGTGTTTGCCACAGCCGACCCGTTTAATAAACGGGTCGGGTTGAGGTATGCTGACCAGCCAACCCGCTGGGTCGACCTGCCAACCCGATCCGATTGCCACCCCTAATTGAGATAGGCAACAATGCTCCATCTTGAGGTGTTGCAAAGATATCTATCGAATTGATTTATGAAGTCAAGCCTTGAACTCTCTTGGAGAATTTGCAATTCTGTTCAGAAAATTTGAAGTGCTAAACATCTTGAATGCAACTCTTTCTTATTAAAGTGGCAAGTCACCAATATATGGTTGCTTCTTTTCATAGATATTATTTATCACCATAAAGCTTCCTAGAAGTTTCACCTGAATCTCTGCCTTTTGTAATATTGCTTTTATATGAATTCTTTTCAAATGGCCCAAAAGACATGGCTTTATAATTTGGCTTCAACATTTAAGCTTATGATCATTTGTCTCTTTTCTATTCAATGGTACGGAATTCACTCTCAAAGAAAATAAAACCAGAGGCGGTTCTTTTATGCACATACATGCAGGTCATCTATTTTGTACTTCAAAGGAATTGGCATAGAAGATTCCTTTTTGATGAGTAGCCTTCAATTTTTTGAATATTCATGGCCCATCTCAGTATCATTTCATTGTGCATGAATTGATTAATCAGGCTAATCGGATAACAGATATGTTAGTTAATTCACAAGGCTCCAAACTGACTAATAACAGTATCTTCCAACATATTCTCTCTAAAAGATAAATATACTCTTTGTTGTTCTTGTAACTTCAATCTCTAAGAGGTACGTAAATGAGACCAATTTCTTGATGTCAAATTCTTGAATTAGAAACTTAAATAGCCTTTGAAATTCTATATAATATTCCATTGAAATAGTTTGACAAAAATATGCAAGTAATATCATTTTCAATACTCCTTGAGAAGAAATAAAAAATGAATTGAGATTTGTTCACGCCCATGCTTGAAATGAGCAGTACTACATCTTTTAAGCAAGTAATTCAACTTTATGTTCATGTGGTGAAGACGAAGAATAGAGAAGAGATAACAGGAGGTACCACAGGGCTGTAAAGTGCCTCATATGGTGGGTGATGTCGTAGTCAACTCTCTTGTATGTTATGTCTAACTTTAGGTTAACCTAATTACACATATACCTTTTGAAAGGTACACCTTGCCATGTAATGATATAATATGACGAGCAGTGCTTCATTGGCCTAATCATAGCACTATGGATATTGTTTTGTTCTGACATTGTTACCGTGCCAGTTGTAATTTTGACATATAAAATGTCATGAGCAGAAATTCTCTTGATCCAATGTTCACAGCATAAGGAATTGATTTGTATGTGACAGTTGACACTATTTGTTATTCATTATGTAAGTTGTACAAGTGGAATTTGATTTTCGCACGTGCATGGTATAGTCAACCTCTCTCACGCTCTATATAAACAGGCAACTAACTACAATTTGTATTCATACATGTGCATATATGTATTGGATAAACTGGGAGCTATGTCACATAGGTACGGGTGCAGATGCGGGGGCGGCGATGCGGCACTTTAAAAGAACTTGGGTGTGGGGGTGCGGGAGGGTATATATATATATATATATATTTTAACACCACCCCTTTACCCTTTCTCGTGGTACCCCATTCTCAAGCCCCATCCCTCTTTACCCCTTCTCGAGGTACCCCTTTATTTTTTTCATTGGGGGGGGGGAGGGGGGTGCTCGAGGTACCCTTACCCATTATCGAGCCCTGTCCCTTTTTTTAATGGACAAAGTTAACCAAGTCCATTTTGGACAATGATAACCTTGGGTGCGGGTTGACCGAATTGGGTGCCACACCCGCGTCGCGTCGACGTGGGTGCAGAGGCCTCTTTGGTGAGTCCCTGTGACATAGACTGGGAGCATGTCTGTGCTCGCTAGTATGTCTAATGGCAATAACATGTGAAAGATTTCCAAAGGCTATTCGGTTGGAGATTTTCTCCTCGTTTTTAAGTTATATTGTCCTAGTCCAATTTGATGATTTTATCAGGTGTTCTCCAAATATTTGGTCCTCTTCTTTGATGTTCGGATAGTAAATATCAGGGATAGTCCATATATTCTTGTCTGGAAAGCTTTCCAGCCAATTATAAAAGTTCAATACACGGTAGTATTGCTCACCAAGTCTGATGAATAGCATATTCCTTTAATAAGGAACAATTTCTTAATCTACCTGCCAAATTCCAATTGATGATATCCTGCTGTGGGGCTTATATTTTGCTGACTGTACAACAACTGTAGCTATGTACAATATGTTCAACTTGCTTTTGCTACAAGAGATGATCCTTTTCCCAAAATTTTACAGGTAAGGAGAATTCCACTGCATGCTGATCAGTGTGGTGATGAAGAACAAATTGATATTGGTGCACAACCAAAGGACTTAAATATTGCACTTGATAAGCCCGAGCTGGCATTGCTTTCAACTGATTCAGGAGTAATCATGCTTCGTGGATCCAAAGTGTTGTCAACTCTGAATCTTGGGTTTGCTGTGACGGCATCTGCAATTTCACCTGATGGAAGTGAGGCCATTGTTGGTGGCCAAGATGGGAAACTCCACGTCTATTCTGTCAATGGGGACACTCTCACTGAAGAGTCAGTCCTTGAGAAGCATCGTGGTGCTATTAACGTCATTCGTTTCTCCCCAGATGCCTCTATGTTTATTTCTGGTGATCTCAATCGAGAAGCTGTTGTATGGGACCATGTCACTCGAGAGGTACCATCTCTCTCTCTCTCTCTCTCTCTCTCTCTCTCTCTCTCTATATATATATATATATATATATATATATATATATATATATATATATATATGTGTGTGTGTGTGTGTGTGTGTGTGTGTGTGTGTGTGTGTATCAATCCTTGAACACAAGCACACACACATAACAAAAAGAAAACAAGAATTGGTGTATGTACAGAGTCTACAGACAGTATGCGAGGGAGATGCACATTATAACACTTTGCAAACCATGTAAATCCTTTTTTTTTTGTCTAAGAGAAATAATTTAAGCCAGGGGATAAGAAATCTTTCAACAAGCTTACAGAATAGATCAAATTAAGATTCTTAATCACCAGTCCTATTCCGACCAATCCAAGCTAAATCCCCATCTGGCCATTTTATTGGCACAATCCAAAGCTTGTTTGAACAACCACTGAAATGCTGGATAAAACCAAAACAAATGCTCAATTGTTTCGTTCTCATCGAAACAGAAGTAGCAAGTACTTGCAAGCTGGAAACTTTTGTCTTTCAATTTGCACTGGTTATTAACCTTATCAAGTGCTAAGAGCCACACAAATATCTTGGCTGTAGGAGAGGGATGGAAACCCTGGACGGTGTCATTTGGAAAGTGGTCTACATCTTTACAGCCAAAAGCATGGCTAAATGAAGCTATAGAGAACATAACACATCCGTCACATTTCCATATAAGGAATTCTCGCTGTCAGAAATTTTCCATGGGCCTAAAAATCCAATAGCCATAACCAAAACCAATCTTCTACCTCTTGCTCCGTGAAATTCCTTCTGAATTCAGTGAACTAACTAGCTCTTCCTTTCCAACATTCACTTACATGTATGCTGTTATCTCTGTTTATGTGAAAAAATGGTGGATATCTTTCAGCAAGAGTTACATCCCTGGACCATAAGTCAGTCTGGAACCTCAGCTTGACCCCTTTGCAAGCTTGATTTGAACCATAAACTTAATTACCAATTCAATCACCCCCCTTTGCAAGGTCGTACTCCCTTGAAGATTTGATTATTTGGTTCCAGCCAACCACACCACCAGCTGAGATAGAGCTACCATTTCCACGTACCAATCCATTTATCCCCTTCACCCAAGCCTATGGGACCAAAAAACAAGTTAGATTCCAGATTTGTTCAAAGCTAACAATCAGATCTGCCTATGATTCCAGTAAGTGTTTTAAAATTTAACATTCAAAACAAAGAAATCTTCTGAAAAATATTAAATCCATAGAGAAGAAAGAGGTTAGAAGATTAGAGGAAAAAGCATGAAGATGAGATTAATAGATCACTTCGTCATGGTTGCTCTAATTCTGTGTCAATTTTTGTCATTTCAATTTGACTCAATGAAATAGGAAAGAGAAAATGAATATTCCAACTACAACAGGTTGATGTCCCAAGTCATTAATCACATGGGATGATCTCTCATAATAGATTAATCCTCACTAGGATTGAGTTAATTCTTTTTTATTAGTCAAGCTAGGTTTGCCTGAATATGGCCCGGTTGAGATAGTGTGACTCCAACTGGTACTACAAATCAATTACCCGAGCCATTGATGACAATGATACAATACTAATGCATGTTACGTAAAGCAAAAATAAAAACACATATTGAAGAAATGCCACGTATCCTTACATCTTGTCCTTAAGAGTTAATTAAACAGAAAGATGAGCATTGTCAGGGATAGAATGGGCATGTTACAAGCTGTCCGAAATTACAGAACACAAAAAATTTGACATGAAGCAAGTTGAAGGAACTGGGAAAAGGAGGAGCCCAGTAAAGATTGGAGATCAGCAATAAGCAGGAATATTACTATTGGGGACCATAAGTTTAGCTTTAAGCAACAATGGGATTACAAAGCAAATTGTGGTGCATAAGACAAATACCAGTTTTGATAATAATGGTGTACTTTGCTATTAATTGCATGTTCTGGATTTTCATGAGAAGGTGACAAAGCAATCAAGACCTAGAATGAATTGATTTGGCGCAATATCCCTGTTATGAAAAATGTAGTAGACATTCATTCTATTGTATGTCAATGGCATTCTAGATCCAAAAAGCTTGAAAATTCTTAAGCATTTATGGCCTTGTGTGCGGTATTATAATTACCCTTGTTTTCCTAGACTACAAAATGCCTATGTCACACGGACTCGGCTAGGAGGTGCCGCACCCGAGTCGACACGCCCCGACACGGGTGCGGCTTCGGACTCGGCCCGGACTCGGTCAACGCCGAGTCAGACTCGGTCAACGAGTCCAGGCCGCGTCCGTCCACATTTTGGACTCGGTCAACTTTGACCGAGTCCAAAAATGTCCATTTTTAAGACAAAAAACAAAAAAAAACAATTTTTATATATCTTTTTTTTTAATATATAACCAGACTGTGCAATGCATGCAGTTGCACAGTCACAAACTGTGCAACTGCAACTGCACAGTCATTGCACACAGTCTGTGTGACTGTGCACAGTCTGCACAGTCACAGACTGCATTGCACAGACTGTGTGCACAGTCTGTGTGACTGTTTCACAAGTCACAACTTATGTAAAAATATATATAAAACACGATAAAAGGTAACCCAACCATTTGAGATAGCTAAATAAATGCTTTTCCAGTTTAAAAAAATACTAGTTTCATAAGTATTAGAAAAGCTAGCTTAAGAACTACCATAAAGAAATGGGAATGCCAAATTGAAACTTTCGAAAAAATTAAGGTCATAGTTTTGGCTACTTAATTTTAATTGTTTACTAGAATTATATATATATATAGCCGAGTCCCCGTGTCCAAAATTTTTGAAATTGCGCCGCACATGTGTCGCACCCGCACCCGCACCCATGTGACATAGCAAAATGCCATGGTTCAATTTATCAGGCACAATGTAAATCCTATATGGTTTTTTAATTTTCTTTTTGTTTCCTAAATTCTTTTTACACACACTAAAGTAGTGGAAGGCTGTCATGCTTCATCCATGTTTTTTTTTTCTTTATTTTTGATAGATTTTGTCACTATATTTAAGTTGTTCATACTTCTAACTTTTTGGTTCCCATTTGCATAGTCCATCTCTCTTTCTTCCTTTCCCTTCCGCATTAATCCTTTTTAGAAATGTAATGTTAATTACCAAGGTTTGATTTTTAACTTCCTGAACATTTGTCTCACTAACCAGTTGACTATCTTCTGCAGGTTAAGCTTAAGAACATGTTGTACCATACTGCTCGTATAAATTGTGTGGCTTGGTCTCCTGATAGCACAATGGTTGCTACGGGATCTCTAGACACAAGCATAATTATATATGAAGTTGATAAGCCAGCTTCAAGTCGTATAACCATAAAGGGTGCTCACTTGGGAGGTGTTTATGGATTAGTTTTCAATGATGATTGCACTGTTGTAAGCTCTGGTGAAGATGCATGCATTCGTGTGTGGAGATTAGTGCAGCAGTAACGGGATCGTAACTGCAATTGATGGTTGATTTGGTTTTGGAAGCAAGTTGTGTGGCCTTACATTTCTTGCTCTGTGCAGTCTTCGTCAAAAGAATTCTCTGTTTTGTTTGTAGGAAAACCCTTTCCAGTTTGTCTTTGATTGAAGACTAGAAGAACATAGCAGAATGGTTCGTGTTTTGATATGATTTTGCTGATGTGAGTTTTTTGCCTTTTTTGGGTTATATTGGGTGTTTTTTTTTTCCTTCTCCTTTTGTCGGTCTGATCAGCCATGCATACACCTAAATATTTTCCATGATCATATTTGTGTATGCAATGTTCATTGCTGGAATTGTGATGAAATAATAGAATGCTTAATCCCTTGGCCTATTCGCACTCTCTTCTTTGTTCAAGCATGGATATTGCTTTCTTTTCGGGGGGGGGGATGAAAGAGACACTCTTTTGTAGGAAAGAGAACTTTTACTAAGGGAGGTGAAACAAACATCTCCATGGAAAACATGTGGTGGTGTTTACATAATAAAGGCAAACAAGCATCTTTCCTGTCAAAATGGGTTCACACCACTGTTGTCTGTATCGGAATCGGACTTGTATCGTTTGGCCCAATGATTCAGGTGAATCCTCCAATATCCATTCTCAAGTGAATTATTCTGAATTGGCCAAAAAATAATTAAAAAATATTGTGTCAATCAGAACGTGACACATGTTAAAGCCATTAAAATAATATAAAAAATTAATTTTAATCTATTTTTTACATTTTATTAAAAAATAGCCAATTCAGGTCAGTATTTTCTGGTGCATCGACATTCAGGCCAATATCGACAACACTGGTTCACACCTTCCCCCCATGGGAAAGAACTTTTTCTCATGCGTCCCTTCAAGAAGTGGCTTCCCTTGGGTGGGGATGCAATAAATGCCCTCTTGATGATATTTCGATCTTAAGAATGTGAAATAAGTCTCCATATGGGAACTGGTAGTTGGAGGGAGTTTATGCATTTGACAAAGTGGCAGCAGTCCATTTCTGGATTTGGCATCTACCATTTTATGAGGTGGTAGTTGCTAAATCCAGTTTTCAATGCAAATACAAAGGCCGTCTCACCTCCTTTCTCAAATGCATAAAGTGCCTTAACATCATTCTCTGGCACAACTGCCACTCAGTGAATCATATTTTTGATCCTATATCCGACCAAATTTGATTGTTCAGTTGCATTTGATAAGCTAAAACTATTCGAGTATAATTCGATTCTGATTTTGCTATCAAATCTGATAAATATCCAAATTTGAAGGATATCTGAATCTGTTTATATGTAACATATAGCGATTACGTAATGATTTATTGTGATAGGTATTATTATGTACAGTGATTACTGTGATAGTGATTACTATGTATAGTGATTATTGTGACCTATGTATAGCGATTAGTACGTATAGCGATTACTTTGATATTGATTATTGTGTATATGATTACAGTGATAGCGAGTGTGCAACGATTATTATATATAGGAATTACTGTGTATAGCGACATGTAAAAGTACAAATGAGAGTAATTTTGATTTGATACAAATAATATGTTATTTTGTGCTACACAGAGGTCAGAAGATAAGTAGAGCGCCAGGTGAAAAGCTCAAAGGGCGGTGTCAGTGGCCTGCAGTTCTGTCGTAATATGGACATCTGAGTGAATATCAGAATGATCAATTATGAAATATGCACTTCAGTGGCTTTCTCGTGTTGGAACACTATGACCCACCCGGTCAATAAGTGAAATCATAAGATGAACACATTCCAGTTTGATTCTTTTGAGATCACCATGACCCTAGAAGATGTGCCACAAATTACGGGTCTTAAGTGACATAGAATTGTTGTCCTAGCATGAGATTCAAACTATAATGCAAGGGACAAGTGCACGACCCTTCTAGGAATGTCGATGGAGGATTGGGGTCAATGTATTTTTGGTGAAAGCAATTTCACATTAATGAAAGTTTCTTCTTTTCGTAATAAATGGGAAGGCCGGTCTGCTACATGTGCATCTGAAAGAGCTGACCAAGAGTTGCGCAGCTTCCTTCTTTATGTTTTTGGACTTACTCTATTTTCGGATTTGTTTGGTTCGAGGTTAAGTTACCTGTGGCTGCAGTTCTTGAAAGACTTCGATGAAGTAGACAACTATGCATGGGGTGCTACTATTCTTGCATTCTTATGCAGTCAACTTTACCGTGTGAGTAAGGGTACAAAAACCGTCGAAGGGTTTTAGCCATTTGTTAAGGTAATTATTTATTAAATATTTGGTAGTTATAGACTAATGTCGTTGAAGGTTATAGTCTTACTAATATATTATTTTTGTAGGCCTGAGCATGAGAGCATATTGTTGCCTTTTGTCCTCAGTGTGGCCCTGCGATTTATGGTTTTTCCAAGATCGACCGATAGGCTACAATAAATGTCAAGGAGGATAATGCTAAGTTCATTTTAGATGGTCTGCAATTAAATGAGGTAAATGGTTTAAAATCGTTTATAATCGTTTCAGCATTTATCATTCATTAGTATAAATTGTTGAAATGTTTAGCATTCTTAAGTAATCATCGCTGCAAGAATTTGTCTTCGTTAGTACAAATCATTATCGCATTAGCATTTAGCATTCATTAGTATAAATCGTTCTAATGTTTAACATTCTAAAGTAATGATTGCTTATAAGATTTTGTATTCCTTAGTACAAATCGTTATTGCTTTAGCATTTAACTTTTATTAGTGTAAATCTTTGAAATGTTTAGCATTTTTAAGTAATCATTGCTGTAGGATTTTGTCTTCGTTAGTACAAATCATTATCGTATTAGCATTTAGCATTCATTAGTATAAATCGTTCTAATGTTTAACATTATTAAGTAATGATCGTTGCAGGATTTTGTATTCCTTAGTATAAATTGGTATCGCTTTAGCATTTAACTTTTATTAGTGTAAATCGTTATAATCTTTAGCATTCTTAAGTAATGATCGTTGAATGATTTTGTCTTCGTTAGTACAAAGCGGTATCGTTTTAGCATTCATTATTGTAAATTGTTGTAATATGTAGCATTCATTAGTGTAAATCATTTTAATACAAAACATTCATTAGCAACAATCGTTGTAATATATTTAGCACTCGTTATTATAAATCATTTTAATATTTAGCATTCATTAGCATGAATAATTATGCCTATACCTAAACCATAATCTCCAATGTACAGGTTGTGTGGAGACTGTATGAAGATGGGGAGGACGAGGACCAAGAGGTTATTGCTGAGGCTGCGAGACTGTCTGGCTGCAATATTTGGCTATTTAGCAAATCTGAAGCCAAGTTGCAGCATGGTAGTCAAGTTCTCCTGTAAGCTGGCTTGGGACAGTCTACCCCAAAGCAGCTTGTGGAAGTGAGAAGGAAGATGAATAGTGGTGGGGTCAGGAACAAGAATCAGCACGAATGCTTTAGGAAACAATTGGATAGCTGGAACAAATGAGGTGTTTGTAACATAGCATATGATTATAAAGAACGACAATATGACCTCAACTATTTTAAAAAATATTAGGAACCCATGCATCAAAATCTGGAGATTGAGAAGAAGCAACGTGAAAATATTGGGAACCCATGCATCCCTCTCGTCCCCCAACATGTCAACTCCCAGCATAGAAAAAATGTTCATCGTGTCCCTCTGCCTACAACAACGATTCCCTCAGTTGTAGTACACGGTGAGTTGCAAACACAACTCACAAAAAAGAAGGTAGTCTCTGTCACAAGGTTAGAGATGTTGGAGAGAGAGAATAAGGAGTTACGGAAGTAGGTGCAAAATTTGGAGAGATAAATGCGATCACAATATGGTACACTGGTAGAGATGATTACCAGTGGTTTGAATAAGTTCGAGGAAACCAAGAGGCCACCGAGAAAAGAGAGTCCACCAAGGAAAAGAAAGAGACGATTTGTATATCATAGTCCATCTGAGTCGTCAAGTGCTACTGAATAAACATTATGTGATTTTTGTATCCCGATAATTATTTATTGTAATTCTATAATTCTTTGTTGTAATTCTATAATTCTTTTTTGTAATGTGACATTCTATAAATATATAATTCTTTTTTTAATAAGTTCAACACACAAGTGCTACTGAATAAATTGTTGTAATGTTCGGCCTTCATAAAAAAAAATTGAAGAAGCATTTAGCGTTGTGTACTACAGAAATTATGATTTACTTTTACGACCTTTCTTCCTATCGTGATTTACACAAAAAATGATAAAAGGCTGAAAGGATTTGTACGTATAAAGGCTACATGTTATCACGATTTGCTTGATACCGATTGACTTGCAATCAGTTCTATAAGAGATCGCGATTTGTTTTTTATAGAAGAAGTGTTCTATCACGATCTGTACACCCATGAACATAAAGCAAAAATGATTTGTCCTATCGTGATTTGTGTTTACGAGCTTTGTCTATAAGAATGATATGCCCTATCACGATTAGGGTTTAGGTTTTTGTGTTTTAAGGGTTTAGGGTTTTAGAATTTAAGGTTTAGGGTTTAGGGTCTAGGGTTTAGGGTTTGGTGTTTAGTGTTTTAGGGTTTAGGGTTTTAGGTTTTAGGGTTTGTAGTTTAGGCTTTAGGGTTTGGGGTTTGGGGTTTGGGGTTTGGGGTTTGGGGTTTGGAGTTTAGGGTTTAAGTTTTGGATCTATCTATATTTCAAATGGATCATCTTAAATAAAAAAAATTTGGGTTTATTTGATACCCAAATAAATTTAATTAAAAAATATATATGTAAATGTGTATATATATATATATAATAGTTTAGATTGGGTTTGCCTTTACGAGCTTTGTCTAAGTGAACGACACGTCATATCGCGATCTACACAATGACTGATTCATAAAAGGTAAAAAAAGAAAAACAATAAACAAATCGAGACGATGTTTAGACTTAGTAAAGAACAAATCGAGTTAACTTCAATGATACAAATCAATGTAACTTTATAAATACAAATTGATTTCCTTCACAAAGACATATCATTGTCGCGGTAACTTCATAACTACAAATCGATGTGATTTACAACCACATTCATTTACAAAAAATATGAGTATTTAGTTATAATACATCATAATCAATGGTTTGGCTTAGATACAATACATGACCATCATAGATATGGAAATAGTTTAGACTCAGATCAGGGTTTGGACTGGACCTATAAGAGATTTGGATCCGTTTAAGACCCAAATAAATCTAATCTAATGTAAAAGTATTTTAGATCCATTTAGAGACCAAATTGGATCCTACTAAGAAAATAAGATATTGAATCTACTTAAAGACTCAATTTGATCTCATTATGTATATTAACATTTAGACCCATTTGGAGATCCAATTGGATTCCAGTAAGTAAATAAGGCTTTTGGATCTACCTGAGACCTAAATGGTTCTCATGAAGGTAAAATGAATTTGTTTAAATCTGAATTCAATTCGAGGTCCAAATAACTCCTACTTAAGAAAAAAAGAATTGGATTCACTTATGATCTAAATGAATCATTTTAGTGTACTGTGAATTTTACTAAAATATAATAAGTTTTTGATCTATCTAAATTCCAAATGGATCATACTTAAATATAATAACTTTTGGGTTCATTTGAGACCCAAATAAATTTAATTAAAATATATATATGTAAATTTGTATCTCTCTCTATATATAATAGTTTAGATTGGGTTTAAATTTGATGAGAGCTAAATAGGTCTCACATCCAACCCAATCCAATCACTCCCCTACCTAAACCCATCTGACAATCAAATACATCTCATCCCACCAAATCCATTTGAATATCTTATTACGATTTGCCTTTACGAGCTTTGTCTATATGAATGATATGTCCTATCGCGATTTACAAAATGACTGATTCATAAAAGGCAGAAAAGAAAAACAACAAACAAATCGACACAATGTTTAGACTTAGTAAAGTATAAATTGAGGTAACTTCAGCGATACAAATCGAGGTAACTTCATAAATACAAATCGATTTCATTGAGAAAGACAAACAAAGGCATATTGTTGCTTGATATTGATTGACTTGCAATCAATTATAATTCATTTTTGCAAAAGGCAAATGAAATGATGTTTTTTAATTAATGTGCAATGCAATTTATTTGTGTGCGCTTTTTTAAAATGAGCGGTATGTGAAACGATGTTTCCTTTATAAATGAATGACAGGTCGCACAAGTTTAGGAGGGTGTCGCTTCGCTTTGCTTCGTCAGTAAAGAATAGACGAAGTGACATTTCCTTTATAAATGATGAGTTTGTGGTTTGAACATATAACAGACAAATTATGTAAATCTCTCTGGGTTGAAATAAAAATTAATTTTACTAAACATGTCAATAAGTTGGACTGTTATTTGTAGCAAAGGTAAATCGTTGTCTCCGACATAGATGTCATTGTGTAAATCACTTAAGGACATTATCTGGTATAACGATTCAAATACAATATATGTACAACAATTTGAAGAATTTTGCAAAAGTTTTGAGAAGAAACTTGGAGAAAGAATGGCAATTTTTGTGTTTTGAGCCAAACTTGGAGTATTCGAGCTTGGAGGAACCGAGTAGGATGCCTTCCATCCTCATGGTATCGTGATGGACATGAAGGGCATCCACCATTGTTGTTTTAAGTGCATCTCTGCTACTGTTCGTGACCCATAATGTTGCATGTGTTCCTTGGTGGCAATTTTAGATTACACTTCTTATCTTGTGACCACTAGGATTGAAGAAACATGTTTGTGGCTTGAACTGGCCAATTTTTGTCTCCATCAGTTTGGCTAAAACCCAATTGCTCTATTAAATTTGTGTTGTGGATGTTGTTATTGCTTCTTAAATCTGTCATTTCATTGTTAGAGTTGGATTGTGTTGCACCATATTTGAAACATGCATGTCTTTTGAATGAATACAGATTTGTTAAGTTATTTTCTTGAAAGCTTGTGTGGTTGATTATCTTTCGTGTTTGAGTTGAGCATTGTCTAACCGGAGTTGGGTTTCAGAGAAAGGGCAGTTGAAAATTTGATAAATCACCATTGGAAGTATATTTTTTGTGCAGGTCAAATTTTAACCACCAAAAAATTAAAATCGAAAATCAAAACTTGTGCATTTGTGCTTGATGTGTGTTTATGCATTTTGGTTTGTCTGACCCAGTCCTGATAATCAGAGTGTATCTTCGTAGATATAGGTCTATTTTGTGCTTACTTAGATTTGTTGAAAATCTAATGAACTCTCCTATATTTCCAGTGTTCAGTCCGCTGACAGATTTTGTATTTGCTGTCACCAAAAATAGATCTGAACAAAGAGTACAGTCATTCGAGTGACTGTATTTCTGGTGCATCATTCAGACCGGTTATTCATACCATATCATGGCACCCCGATATCAAAAAATTATAATTATTGATTCGTTGGAAAGATATTTTTGTTTTCTGTGTTTTCTCTGTTAATCAGTTTTTTCAAATTTAGTGACCTACTAAGTCAAATTCTAGTAGTATCAGTCATTGTCATATTCCATAAAATTTCACTTTGACTGCTTTTGCAATAGAATTTTATTTCGATGTCTTGATCACGAACTGACTTATTGTCGGTGTGCACCATATTCCATAAAACTAAATAAAAGGATAAAGAAACTACACAAAAATACCTTTTCAATGATACCTGATTTGCAGAAAAACTACGAACGAGATACAACCCTGACAACATTCTTAAAACAAGAGCTGAACAAGCATGGTTATTCCTATCCCAATTATTCTATACTATTTTTTAGCCATTTATACTAGAAACCCAAAAACATAATAAAAAGAATAGAGGCATATCGAGGTGTTATATTTCCAATGCCACCAAGGTTACCATGATCTAATGAGTGGTTGGAGAGAAACATCATTTAAAAGTTAGACTATTTGGTTGTTCCAGTCTACAAAGCATGTTTCGTTTCCAATTTTGTAACTCCAACGAGAACCTTAGAGGGGTTTTGAGTTCTGACTCAAAATAGAAAACTTATTGACATGTATCTTAACTTTCCAACAACTTAAAAATATATGTTTTCAACGTTGAATCAGAGAGATACATATCTGAGAACAATGAATGTTCAACAAAAATTTGTAAATATGCGAATATGCGAATTTTCTCCTAAATACACGATCTTCCTTTTAAATATGCAAAATTCCTCCTGAATATGTGATTTTTCTCTCAAATATTTAAATTTTCTCTTAAATATGTGTCTAAGTATTGCATCCAAGATTTGCTACAGACTTTACCACTTTTTTTTTACCCAAAAAATGAAAGATTATGAAAAAATATAAAGAAGAACAAACAAACTAGGCATAAATACATTACCAACGATACTTGATTTGCTAGAAAATGATAAACGGATGCAGGGATACAACCCTAATAACATTTTTAAAATAAAAGATGAACAAATGTGATTGTGCCTATCCTGATTATTCTATGCTATTTTCTAGCCACGTGCCAAAAATCTAAAAAAATAATAAAAAGTGCAGAGAGATCATGCTGTTCGCTTTTTAATGCCACTAAGATCAGCTTGATCAGATTAGTGGTGGGGAAGAAACATTCTTTGAAAGATAGATTGTTCAATTATTCTAGTTTGTAGGGCATATTTCTGTTCTATTTTTTAAACTCAAAAACATAAACCTTAGAAGGGTTTTCAGTTCTTAATAAGAACAGGAAAGTTACAGGCCTATATCTTCTTCTAACGACTATAAAAATATAGGTTTTCATTATTAGATCAGAGAGATACAGATATGAAAAAAAAATGGTTTTGCAGAAAATACGTGAATATGCAAATTTCTCTTAAACATGTGAATTTTCTCCTATATATGTATTTTTTTCTCTCAAATATGAAAATATTCTCCTAAATATGTGAATTTCTTCTTAAATATGAGAAATTTCTCTTAAATATGTGAATTTTCTCTTATATATGCAATTTTTTTTCCAAATATATAAATTTTCTCCTAAATATTTATTTTTTCTCTCAAATATATGAATTTCTTCCTAAATATGCAAATTTCCTACCAAATATGTGAATGTCCTCTCAAATATATGATTTTCCTCCTAAATATGTGAATTTCTTCATAAATATGTGGGTTTCTTTCAAATATGCGATTTTTTGCTTAAATATATGATTTTCTTCTCAAATATTTAGGAGAAATCACATATTTAAGAGAAAATTCACATATTTGGAAAAAAATTTGTATATTTGAGAAAAAATGCATATATTTGGAAGAAAATTTATATATTTAGAAGGAAATTTGTATATTTAAGAGAAAAATATCATATATATAAGAGGAAATTCATATGTTTAGAAGGAAATTTACATATTTAGGATGAAATTTGCATATTCACATATTTTTTTGCAGAATAATTTTTGTTCTCAAATCTTTATTTCTCATATCCGAAGTTGAAAACCTATATTTTTATAATAGTTGGAAAGCGGAAACACAAGACTGTAACTTTTCTGTTTTAAGTCAGAACCGAAAAGCCCTTTAGGGTTCCCCTTTCTCAGTTTCAAAATCAGAACAGAAATATATTCTGCAGACTGAAACAACCAAACAATCTATCTTCTAGTGGATATTTTTCTCCAACCTTTCATCAGATTAAGGTGATCTTGGTGGTGTTGGAAAGCTAAGGCCTCAATCTGTCTCTTTTCTTTTTATTATTTTTTTGGATTTTTGATGCAGGTGGGCAGAAAATAATATAGAATAATCTGGATAAACACAATCACACCTATTCATCTCATATTTTAGGAATCATGTCAGGGTTGTTTCTCAATGCTTGTTCATTGTTTTTTAGCGAATTAGGAATCGTTGAAAATGTGTTTTGTCAAGTTTCTTTGTTTTTTTATGTATTTTTCAAAAATCCTTCATTTTCTAAGTAAAAAATTAATGGCAAATTCTAACACATATCTTAAATGCAATACTTTGACACATATTTAGAAAAAAAATCACATATGTAGGAGAAAATCACATATTTAGGAGGAAATTCATATATTTGGGAGAAAATTCACATATTTTAAAGAAAATTTGCATATTTTTTGCATGACAGTCTTTGTTCTCTGATATGTATCTCTCTGATATGATGTTGAAAATTTACATTTTTATAGTTGTTGAAAATGAGATACATGCATGTAACTTTCTTGTTTTGTGTAACAACTAAAAACCCCTTTAGGATTCTCGTTTTTGAGTTCTAAAACTGAAACAAAAACATGCTCTGCAGACTAGAATAACCAAACAGTCTATCTTTCAAAGGATATTTCTCCCCAACCACTCATTAGATTAAGGTGATCTTTATGGTATTGGAAAGTTAATGCCTCGATTTGTCTTTGTCCCTTTTGTTGTTTTTTCAGATTTCTACTGCAGGTGGTCATTAGCATAGAATAATAGGGATAACCACAGTCGTGCCTTTTCATCTCCTGTTTAGAAATGTTGTAAGGGTTGTATCTCAACATTTGTTCACAATTTTTCAGCGAATTAGGTATCGTTGAAATGGTATTTATGTCTAATTTCTTTGTTCTTTTGTGTGTGTTTTTGAAATCATTTATTTTTTAGGTAAAAAATCAGTGATAAGGTCTGTCATAAATCTTTGATGCAATACTTGGGAACATGTTTGGGGGACAATTTGCATATCTGAAAGAAAACCACTCATGCAAAGGTTAAAATGGTCTTTTTAATGACAGATATTTGCAATTTTGGACATCAAACAAATTTTTGAAAATTATAAGGTTTTTCGTGAAATGCATCATTTTTGTCGTACAATACTTATGATAATTTTTCATACTTTTATTATCTCCCTTTCTGCCCCTCTTAAAACATATTGGCATCAATGCACTCTTAAAAAGTGTTTGCCATGTAGAACATTTGTCGGTCGAACAAGCAAAGCGACAAGTGTTCTGGATATAAGAATCTTGAGTGAGAGACAAATGTTTTGGACTTTTGCATCCCCTCAATTAAATTGAGCACAGAACACACATGATAGGTGAATCAAATGCGGGACAACACCTCAGCAGGGAGTGTGGTGTCCCTCCAAGAGATTCTTCGGTGAATCAAACACCCCCTTAACATGATTGCACATCCACAAAATCATTTTTCGAGTTGCTGGTCCATAATAATTCTACATCCACACACAAGGGCTAGTACCAAGATCTAATCAGTCACCAGCAAGGCACAATCTAATCGGTCAAACCCACCATTAGGTGTAAAAAAACTAATAAAAATATGTAAGTGTGCACAAGTCTATTTGAGTTTGAGATTAAAGGAGCAGCTAACAACCATGACTATATGACACTAGCCAATCACACGACAGCATTGCATGGGGCCCACAACTACAAAGTTTAGACCCCACGTGAAATGTTGTCATGTGTTTGCCTGTGTCAAATAGCCATGGCACTTAGCCATTCTTTGAAATACTGCTCTAACATCTTATGAAATTGGGATCCTCAAAGGATTTTTAGCTTGACCCCCTTGCCAAAAAGCCTTGCATTTTTGGCAGTTTTGAAGATTTTAGATCCACGGATTTGAGATCTCTCATTTTAGTAATTGGAGGATTTGGCATGAGTTACCAATGGGGCTCGGCGTGGTTGGTAAGAGCTATCAGTGTACGTCTCCTTGTGGTGGGATGTTGCAGGTTAAAAAACCTTAGTGGTACATTGAACAATAACTGGTGGGGTTATGCCTAACCCCATCTTGCCTTTCTAAAAAAAAGGATTTGGCATCTGTCGAATTTGACTTCAATCTAGAGATCTGTAACAAACCAAACTCATCCATATTGAAAAGTGGATTTTTTTTTTATAATTGTGGAAACTCTACCCAGAGATCCGGAGCCTTACAGATATAACACAATCCAAACCACAAGGGATCTTACATTAACCCAACAATCGACTAATTAACTTTATTCATCAATAATTAAAGTTTAAGAACATAATCAAATAAATGTCCTTAATTATAGAGCCACACTGTCCCAAACAAAATATCAGAAAGTAGTCATGAAGCCTCATAAGCCCCATATAGTAGATGTCCTCATCATTGGGCTTCAGGACCTATGAAAAACATAAAGAGCACAGGGTCAAAATTAAATATCCTGTGTACGAATTTTTCTAAAGATACAAATAGGCAAGAGAAGTATAAATCAATTCATATAACATTTTTAGAGGAACATGACTACAACTATCTCATAATCCAAACAACCAATCATGCATTTAATAACAATTAGCATGCAACACCAATATCTCACATGAAATGAAAATAGGTAAAGGTGCATAAACTAATTTCAGAATAGTAAATATGCATGATATCAATGCACATGCATGAATAGCTTATTAAATTCTTGTCAGAGTTTTCTTTTGTATGCATGTCGCTATTAAATGTACACAATTTTAGTTTCACTTTTCATTAAAACCTGCGGATATGAAAAAATGGGCACAATAATTCCCGAAGTTCAAGATATCCTAGTTATAGCTTAACACATAATTTGTGTTTTATTAATGGGTTTCAGATTTGGCCCTCGACCTATATCAAAAATCAATGTCATACATCATAACATTAGAAATCAACATTTAATGTCGGAACACCAGGAAAATCAACATCTACTGATATCACTTTCTTGGTATACCAATAATAACTATGTCTTCACACCACCCTCAGGCAAAGTGACAGAAACTCCCTAAATCGTGGCTGAGAGGTGAACCACCATATCATATTTAGGAGAACAATCGCACACAGAGTTTTAGTATCCTTACGGTTCTCCAAAACCGCCATCTAGGATTCCCATAATGTAAAAGGAACATTCAAGAAGAAACATTAATTACACTATTTTATCTTTTTTATCTTTTATCAAAAGACATTCCTTTCAAAAGATTTATTTTACAAATCAACATGCAAAATACAACATGTGACATTGGCCCGTTACAAAATTTAACAGTGCAATTAATTCAGAAATCAATAGTTTCAAATGGATTTTTGCAATGCATAGAATAAACTTAGAGCAACACCTACTCATGGTCCACATGGCCTACAGTGGATCACATCTGACCACTGGTGCATCTTATGCAAAGTGAACATGTGATCACATAATTATCCAAACATGTTCACAAATGCACATTCATTCACACACAATACGAATGTGCATGAATAAACAATTTACATATGCATATGAACACATGCTTTCAATATACATTTTTATTTTCATGATTCATCTCATGCATAATATACAGACGTACACATGATCATGCTGATGCAACAACAATGTAATTTCAGAATTCACGTGTTCACTATATGCATATTTAAGCCAACACAAAACTCAAGTTCATGAGCATATGTAAACAACCACATCTTTACCAAATTCGAGTATGCTCGGGTTACCAATCAAAACATATTGAGCCCGAAGGTATGTTAATCATACACGGCATAACACTAAGACCTCATTGGCAATCGGTTAGGCTTAGGCAAAACCATCACAGCCTCAACCAATAACCATATGCAGTCTCATATTAATTTCTCCACGTATGTGGTGTCTCTTTACGACACAACCATATAAAAATTTTGTGACATTTTTTGATACAAGAACAGTCACATAAAAGCATGCATAATCAGTCACATAACATATTTTTAGTAATATTCATAAGGCATGACAATCCTGTAAAAGTGTGCATAACAGTCATATAGAAGCACACATTATGTAACGTTTTATAAAGCATGAACAGTCTTATCATGACATACATGAATAGTCACATGATTATGTATTTAACCAGTCCGATAATTTGTCATGTAACCAGCTGAAAATCAACTATATGACAGGCTGAAATTTTTGTTATGAAACAGGCCATAAACTGACTATATAATAGGTTGAAATTTTTATTATGTAACATGCCATAAATTGGCTATATGACAGGCTGAAAATATGTCATATATCAGGCCAAGAATTCGGTAATGTACATGCAAAAAATCAACTATATAATAGGCCAAAAAAAATCAGACTTACTACAGTTCATGTGGCAACAACAAAACAAGCCATATTCAAACAGTGGCAGCATACCTGATCTTAACTTAGAGTTCAAGATGAAACTTTAAAGGTTGTTTTGATGCTGGCCTAAATGGCAGCATCAAACAAAGTTGGATATGGGTCCTAGACGATGATAATCGATTGGGCTAAAACCCACTGACATCAGCTCCATTTCATCATTTTTTTTGTTTGAGTCTATCCCAGCTGACTGCAGTCAGCTGGAGTGTAACACATGAGATCTGCTCAGCTGACTACAGTCAGTTGGGCTTGACAGGCTTAGAAACTGCTCAGCCGACTACAGTTGGCTGGGCATGACAGATTATAAAATATGATCAGCCAACTGTAGTTGGTTGGGCACATAAGTATTTGAATTATACTTAGTCGACTGCAGTTGGTTGGGCATATTAGTGTCTCGTATTATTTTTTGAACCCTGCTCAGCTAACAACACTTGGATGGGCCTGTGTACTAGAGAAACTGCTTAGCCGACTTTTGTCAGCTAGGTTGGTTGGGCATATTAGTGTCAGTTGACTTTTGTCAGCTAGGTTGTGTACATGAGATCTGCTCAGCTGACTACAGTCAGTTGGGCTTGACAGGCTTAGAAACTGCTCAGCCGACTACAGTTGGCTGGGCATGACAGATTATAAAATATGATCAGCCAACTGTAGTTGGTTGGGCACATAAGTGTTTGAATTATACTTAGTCGACTGCAGTTGGTTGGGCATATTAGTGTCTCGTATTATTTTTTGAACCCTGCTCAGCTAACAACACTTGGATGGGCCTGTGTACTAGAGAAACTGCTCAGCCGACTTTTGTCAGCTAGGTTGTTCACAGTTCATAAAAAAATGAAATAAATTTGAAAATCAATCCTAAAACCATAATTTACGAAATTTGGGTTTTGGTGACATAATGTAAAACATGAACAGTCTTATATAATGCATTAAACAATTATATTAGTATGTTATATGACCAGTCTGAACACTTATCATGCCACAGGTCGAGAACTGATCATGTACAGACCAAGAACCAGCCATATAATAGACCAATATCTTAATCATGTAACAGACCAAAAATCTAGTTATGTAACATGCTGAAAATCTATCGCATAACAGGCCAAAAAAAAAAAAATCATTGACATCCGTAGATCCGGACCAAATTTGCACGTTTATGAGGCTTGTCAGATCTGTCCACCATTACAATAGGAAGATCTATCCACATTTGTCCATACACATGGTAGGACAGATTTATCCTTGTGAACAGTGGAACAAATCTAACTATATGCACCGAAAATCGAAACAGCATGCATAGGCTAAAAGAATAAAATTTATGGATGGTTATAATATATATATATATATATATTATAACCATATATATATATATATATATATATATATATATATAAAACTAATGTAATGTTATCTATCAATCTCTCTCTATATATATACCTAGTAAAATCATATTCTCATTTTTTTCTTCTTTTTTCATTCCACCAAAAACATTACATAAACCTCATCTGTGCTATTTCTCTGCATTTGAATCAAGAAGGAAGCCTGTACCTTTTTTTGAAGCTCAAAAGAGACCAGGAGAAAGATCGAATGATCGGAGAGAAAAAGAGCCTTCTTCTCCTTCTTCTTTTCTTCTTATTTTTTCTTCTCTTTCTTTCTCTCCCACGGTTTCTCTCTCTCTCTCTCTTTGTTTCTTCTTTCTTTCTTTTTCAAGTTTTATATCAGAGGGGGCCTCTAGAGGGTGACACCCCTCTAGGGCTTCCTCACATGGACAGGAGATAGAATTTTCCATATGGGATTCTATCTCCAACCTCCTTTCCTAATCTTTCTAGATTTTTTTTGTTGACTTTTCCAACTCCTTCCTCTTTCTAATTACTTACTTTTTTTTTAAAGCAACCAAAGGGGCTCTTATAGAGACCCCACTATTTGGTAACTACCATATCTAACTGAAATTTCAAATTAATTAATTTTTAATAATTAATTAATTAATTAATAATTAATAATTATTCAAAAAATCTAGAGGGTGTCTTATCCCTCTAGGAGTCTTTTTAACCTTAAATTTTCTTAAATTAAACCTTTATACTAAATTGAAAGCTTTGATTTCGTTGGACCTAGATTTTGAATCTGAATTTGGATCCAAGATCCAAATCCATATTCAATATTCATATGGATCTTGAATTGAATCAGATCCTAATTAATATAGGTCTTCGACTGAGTCTAGATCTATATTAACTTGGATCATGCGGATCGGATCTAGTCTGATCCAACCCGAACCCGATCCTATCGAGATGGGCACTTTTTTAAAAAATGTAATTTTTGGGCGAACTATAGTTCGAATTCAGGAAAATAAAATATCATTGAATTCAATATTTCAAGGTGCATTATAACTTGAATTTTGCCTCCGATTTTCACATGAATTTAACTCAAATTTTGCTTAAATTTTACTTGATTTTAAAGGTAAAAAATAAAAGTTTTTATCATATCTTGTTTAGCTCGTTCAGGTCTTGTCAATGAGACTTGAGCCAAACCCAAACTCAATTGACACCACCTAAAATTGAGGATTTATCAATTTTTCTGCAACACAACCAAAATCTTTGAATTTGACTGTGTAAAAACACACGATATTACATCCCTACCTTCTTAAAAGAATTTCATTCACAAAATTAGAACGTACTGAATAGGTGTGGGTAGTGCTCACGCATATCGACCTTGGGCTCCCAAGTGCACTCGTCCAATCTGTGATGTTGCCAACACACCTTCACGAATAGAATCGTCCTACTGTGCAGTGTCCTCTCCTAGCGATCCACAATTTTCATCAGCTTCTCCTATGTCATCAAGTCAGGTTGTACATCAACCGCCTCATAGTGGATCACATGTGAGGGGTCAGTCACATACTTCTTCAAGATCGAGACGTGAAAGACATTATGAATCTAAGAAAACTAAGGGAGAAGTGTCACACGGTATGCGGTCTACCCAACACTCTCAAGGATCTCTAAGGGTCCAACATATTGAGGACTCAACTTCCCCTTCTTCCCGAACCGGAAGACACTCTTCGTGGGCGAGATCTGTACAAACACGTGGTCACCCATGGCAAAGTTGAGTTTCCTACGCCGGTGATTGGCATAGCTCTTCTGCCTGCTTTGTGCTGCGACCAACCTCTGTCGGATCAACCGTACCTGGTCTGAGTAGTGCTTGATGGCCTCTGGTGACTCCACTGCTCTCACTCCAACCTTATTTCAGCACACTGGGGATCTACATGGTCTGCCATACAGAGCTTCGTATGAGGCCATACCAATGCTGGCAGGGTAACTATTGTTGTATGAAAACTCTACAAGCTTTACAGCCTATCTCACTCTCCTGCCCAATCTAACGCGCATGCTCTAAGCATATCCTCTAGTGTTTGTATCATGCGCTTTGTCTGACCATCAGTTTGTGGGTGAAAAGTCGTGTTGAACTTCAATGTGGCACCAAGGGCCTTCTACAACTGGTGCCAAAAACGAGACATAAAATGAGGGTATCGATCTGACATGATCGAATGTGGCACCCCATGAAGCCAGACTATCTCATCCACATAGAGGTCTGCTAGACTCTCCAAGCTTTGACTGATCCTGATCGGTAGAAAGTGGGCACTTTTCGTTAACATGTTCACTATCACCTAGATGGCATCGTGTTGACAATGGGTCCACGGCAACCCTATGATGAAGTCCATTAAGTTGTCATCCCACTTTCACTCTGGAATGTTTAATGACTGAGGAAGTCCACCAGGTCTCTAATGCTTGATCTTCACCTACTGGTAGGTAGACACCGAGACACAAACTCTGCTACGTCCTGCTTTATCTTGTTCCACCAATACATCCGTTGGAGGTCCTTGAACATCTTAGTAGAACTTGGGTGAACAAAATACCTCGACCGGTATGCCTCACTCATCAGCTCCTCCTGCAGTGCCTTTGGAACCCACCATCTGTCTTTGAACATGATGGTTTCATCCTCCTCACGACAAACTATGCATCATGCTTCTGGGCACTCATGCACAACCTCTCAAACTCTAGATCGATTGACTGAAGCTCCTCAATGTGGTCTATAATCTTAGGTTACGCCTGCATCCCCGCATAAAGGATGCATCCAGAATCATCTGCAAATGGTTGTCATCTCACAAACTCTTTGATCATATCCCAAATATGCCCTATTAAGCTAAGTATCATGACTAAAGCCTTCTGCTAAGCGTGTCTGCCACTACATTTGCCTTACCAGGGTGGTAGGTGATGGAGAACTTGTAGTCCTTCAGGAACTCCAAACACTTGTGTTGCCTCAAATTAAAATCACATTGTGTGAATATGTACTTGAGGCTCTTATGATCAGAGAGGACCTCAAACTATTTCGCATACATGTAGTGACACAAGATCTTCAGTGCAAAGACAATTGCCGCTAACTCCAAGTCATACGTGGGGTAATTCTTCTCATGCACCTTTAGTTGTCGAGAAGCGTACGCGATCACCTTTCTGTGCTGCATCAAGACACAGTCCAGTCCGGTCCCTGAAGCATCATTGTACACAATGAATCTACCTGTCCCAAAAGGTAAAGTTAATATTGGGGCCGTGGTCAACCTCCTCTTCAGCTTCTGAAAGCTCTCCTCACATCGAGGTGACCAAACCAACTTTATCTTCTTCTATAAAAGTCGAGTCATTGGAGCCGCTATACGAGAGAAGTTCTTAATGAATTGACAGTAGTAGCTCACCAATCCCAAGAAACTCTTGATCTCTAAAATTGTCTTCGGTTGCTTCCAAGACAACATTGCCTCCACCTTGGCTGGATCGACCTCAATGCCCTTCTTAGAGATCACGTGGCTGAGAAACATCACCCTGTGGAGCCAAAACTCACACTTCAAGAACTTAACATAAAGTTGATGTTCTCTCAGTGTCTGCAACACAATCCACAGATGCTCTCAGTGCTCCTCCACGCTCTCAGAGTAGATAAGAATGCCATCGGTGAATATAATGACAAAAGAATCCAACCATAAACTGAAGACCCGATTCATCAGGTCCATGAATGTTGTAGGGGCATTGGTAAGTCTAAAAGACATCACCAAAAACTTATAGTCCCCGTATCTGGACCTGAATGTGGTCTTTAGAACATCCTCTGCCCTGATTCACAACTGATGGTACCCGAAACAAAGATCTATCTTACAGAACCAGCTCCTTCTTCAACTCAACCAGCTCTGCAAGTGCCATGTGATACGGTATTCAGGAAACTGGTGTCATGCCAGGCATTAGCTCGATTGAGAACTTGATCTTCCTGTGAGGTAGCAAACCTGGCAAGTCCTCGGGAAAGACGTTCAAAAACTCATGAACCGCGTCCAACTGCTCCAAATGTGTCACCTAACTGTCTGTCGCAGACACACTGACCAAAAACACCATACAACCTTGCTTATGGTACTTGGAGATCTTCAATGTCGAGACAATCTTCACCTCGCTCGTTGATCAAATCGCCTAAAACACCAATACAGACAAATCAGGGCGCTCTAACGGAACCTCATTTCTCCAACACTAAAGAGTAGCATTGTATTTAGACAACCAGTCTATACCCAAAATGACATCATAGAAAGTCATGTTCAGTATGATCAGGTCAGCAAACAACTCATGCCCCTCGATGATCACTCAGACTGTAGGAAAATATTTCTCGCAAGAAGAAGATGTACCCATCGAAGACATCACGTAAAAAGCCTTCTCGAGGCTAGATGTAACAAGATCAAGCAAACTCGCAAAGGAGGAGGATATAAAGAATGGGTAGCACCCAAATCAAACATCACACGAGCATAGTGTTCAAAGACTACGAAAATATCTTCGAGCAGGTCATTTTGATTACCCTGTGTGGCAGTTGTTGCAGCGTACACTCTCCTGTTGGTCCTCTGTTGCGCCTATTGTTGAGGCCTATGTTGCTACTATTGTTGTCCTCCATGAGTCGTTGGCTTGTTCGGACAATAGATAACGATATGTTCGGGCTGTTGGCACTAGTAGCAGACTCCCTTAAAGAGTGGATAAGAGCCCTAATGATGACTCTTGTTGCACCTTTGACACATGAACAAAGTCTTCCCCTATTGCTTCCTCTGTTGGGGTCGACCCTTCTGATGCCCTTGTTGTGTCCTCTGCCTCTTTACCTTACCCCCTGCCACCCACAGGTGGGTTCTTCCTCGCTTCGCCACTGGTGATGCCCTGGTTACCCCCCACTCTTCTGTGATTCATCCTTGAACCTCTTCCACTCCTCATTCAAGATGGATGCAGACTTGATCACATCACTGAATATAGTAGGACAACTCGTCATCACACGAACCTGGAGTCCGTCTTTCAGCCCACGAACATACTTCGTTGCCCTTGCCTTATCATTAGTAAAAAGGTTCAAGTAGTAGCGCTCCAAACTCCTGAATTTGGTGGTATAGTTCACCAAACTCATGTTCCCCTGAACAAACCCAAAAAAATATTGCTACATACGTTCTCGTGCATAAGCAGGGAACTAAGCATCTAAGAAATTCTCATTGAAAGTCACTCAAGGAATTACCTCCACTCTGTCGTATTTCACTCATCACAGGGTGTCCCACAATTTCTTGGCATCACCCTTCAATTGGAACATGCCAAAATTAGTCTGCCTATCCTCAGGCATAGGCAGGATACAAAACGCCCTTTTAGTCTCCTCAACCCAACTCTCAGCTGCCTCTGGGTTGGCCTTCACTGAGAAGGTTGGAGATTCAACCTAAGAAACTTCTTGAACATCACCACGGTGGGGTTTGGAGTGACCTCGGCAAGATAGACACACATGATCTGTTGCGCCACCTGTGCCTGGACGTATGTGGTCACTATCGTTGTCAAGGTGTTCAGGGCATTCAACATGAAGTCCCTTTGCTCCTGTCAATCAGCGGGAGCACCAGAAGTCAAAGCTCGGGAGCGGGTATACATCTAAAACATGAAAAATAGTTAAAAAATTTGCACCCTTATCAAACCTACCCCCTTAGGATTGATCCCCTCAACAATCATAATTGCATATTCACATCAAATTCCTAATTCACATAAAAAGGAATTAAATTAAGCCATTCTCACAGTCTATCATATGAAATTTAAATAAATTGATATTAGTAAAAAAAAATACCAGGTAGCCCTTACTAGTGATGGAGACTGCTCTAGAATACAAGTCATGACTTTCTGATAAAATTTGGACATGGCTTGATTATCAAAAGAAAATTCTGGTACACAAAAATGATTAAAATATAATATTTTATGGTCGACTCTGATACCAAACCTGTAGCGACCCCAACTCATCCCTATTGAAAAGTAATTTTTTTTTAAAGCAATCAAAGGGACTCTTTTAGAGACCTCACTATTTGGTAACTACCATATATAACTAAAATTTGGAATTAATTAATTAATTAATAATTAATAAATATCTAGAAAATTTCATAGAGTGCCTTATCCATCTTGGAGTCTTTTTAACCTTAAATTTCCTTAAATTAAACCTTTATACCGAATTGAAAGCTTTAATTTCGTTGGACCTAGATTTTAGATCTGGGTCCAGATCCAAGATGCAAATTCATATCCAATATTTATATGGATCTTGAACTGGATCAGATCCTAATTAATATGGGTTTTGGATTGAGTTCAGATCCATATTAACTTGGATCATACAGATTGGATTTAGTTTGATCCAATCTGGAGCCGGTCCCATCGAGACAGACCCTTTTTTAAAAAATATGATTTTCGAGCAGACCATAGCCTGAGTTCAGAAAAATAAAATATAGTTGAATTCAACATTTTGAGGTACATCTAATGATGTATAACTTGAATTTAACCTGAATTTTGCTCAAATTTTGCTTGATTTTAAAGGTCAAAAATAAAAGTTTTTATCATATCTTGTTTGGCTCATTTAGGTCTTATCAATGACCCATGGGTCAAACCCAAACTCAATTGACGCTACCTAAAATCGAGGATTTATCGATTTTTTTATGGCACTTAGCCAAAACCTCAAATATCTCTAAATTTAATACACGATATTACAAGATCTCGGCACTCAAGCACACCCTCATAATTGTTAGGGAAAAGTAATATGTTTGACTCTATATAATTAGGGGTGTCAACGGGTTGGGTTTACTTCGACCAAACCCTATAGGGTTCGGGTTTGGTGACAAAAAAGAATACCCGATTAAGACTCATGTCCCGACTTGAAGAACCGATTAATATATGGACCCGAGTATAGTTTGTGAAATTTTATACCAGACCCAAGCTTGACTCAAGCTTTGATTAAGACCATAAATTTTCAATGTAAAAATGATAAAAAATTATTATTTTATCAGGTATGATCTGGGTCTGGTTCATGTAGTTCTTATTGGATCTAGGTATGATTTATCTTATAGTAGGCTCGATTAGACCTGGGTCTAGACCCGGTATCCTACCCAAAAATCTGATCCAAGTTTGGTTCCACCTAGGTCGAACCAAAGCCGACCTATTGACACCCTTACATACAATGTCGTAAGCTTAAAGTAAAAACAACCACGATCTAACATTAATGTAAAAGGCTGACATGATTCCTGAATAAGTAGATGCATCATTACGAAGGGCAATATAAGATGGGGAAAGCATTTGACCCTCTAATTGGAACTCACAGGAGAAGGTTGGTTTGAGCAAATGTATTCAACATGGTCGAATTCGTAAGAAAGAACACTTAGATCATATTTTTTTATGTAAAAATATTATTTTTTGAAGGTTGAAAGTTTGGTACATTGTAGGCCGTTGATTTTTTAACCCTGAAAAAATCTCACATGCATGTTATAATAACATGTTTCAAAGGTCCTTTTCTACTAAACTAAACATGTAGATCGTGTCAAATGTGCAAAAAATAATAAAAATATTACAGTTTTTCACTGAGGGGTTCCTTACCCACGAGGGGTAGCAAATATTGTCCCATAAAACGGTCCTGGTTTTTTTGTGAGCAAACTTTCTTGGATGACATCCAATCACTAAAGTGTCATAGTGAGTTTCCACTTTCTCAGTAGGATAGAGTGTGCGCTTAATTGTTGGGTAGTTCTGGGGTAGGACCTTGTCTCTGTGTGCTGGAACAGGTCGCTAAGGACAAATTTCACCATTGTGCGCTCAAAAAGTGACTATTTAGAAAATATTTAAAAAATTTTAATGTTTAATTCTTTAGGATAATGACGGCATCTATTTTACAATTTAACAATATTTTAATCTAAACTTTATTTTCTAATGACAAGAAAACCCGTATCGAAGACCAGGTCGCTTAATGGGCTCGGCCCACTGCGATATAAGACCCTCAAAGATTAAGACACAACCACCCTATTTTGTGGATTCTGATCGGGTGCAATCACATGGCACAAAATTTGTGCATTATGCACTTGACTGCCCTCCATCAGGCCCTGGGCCCCACAACTGACAGGCTGTCCTCAAGATGGAGGGTGATCAGGTGCTTAATGTTGGTGCAATTATATTGTATCTGATATTTTCATTGTTTTTATGTCCCCCGTACACCTGACGCCCGAACCGGATAAGCAATTCAAATCTTGTGCAGGCCCCTGTCAATTCCTCTGAGTTTCGATCTCGCGACCCTATCGTTGAAGTAAACTTTTCAGTTCAAACTTGATAACTGACAAAATCAATATGCTTCCCAGAAAGTGAATCAACTCACCATGTCAACCAGCCATTAGAATAATTTGGCAATCAAATACTTAAATTGTAAACCATTTTAGATCTCGAATAATTTGGCAATCAAGTACTTAAATTGTAAACCATTTTAGATCTCTCTCTCTCTCTCTTGTAGGGGAGCAATTCTCGTGGTCAAATATGAGGTCTCGCCCTTGCTTGCGGATACTTGATTGGGTTTTTCTCTCCCCAGAACTATTTCACGCAGTTCCGGATGTCACTGCTTGTCTGCTGCCACGGACCATGTCCGATCATGGACAAATGACTGTTTCGTGGGGCGCAGGCTTCAAGGCATGTCGTAGGTTCTTCTTTGAGGAATGGTGGCTTCGAGTGCCAGACTTTCAGCAGTTGGTAGGTCAATCGTGGGCTCAACCTGCTACGGGATCTTGGGTGGCCATCCGCATCCATGTTAAGCTTCTTCGTCTTCGGAAACGTATTAAGGAATGGCTAAGTTATAATAACCTGAACAAGTTTAGGTTCATCGGCCAGTGGGAAGCTGAGCTCTCCGATTTGGCCCAACGTCAGGTCGATCTTGTTGGTGTACCGAAGGGTCAAGTGCTTCAATTGCAGGAGCGTATCGTCGTACTCTCTACTCTCGTTGCAGAATGGAGAGCACGAGATGAGCTTAGATGGAAGTTGAGGGCTAGAGTTGCATGGTTGGCTAATAGCGATGATAATACACAATTTTTTCATATGAACGCATCAAATAAATACAGTAAGAACTGTATACTCTCGATCAAGATCGATGGATGCCAGTTTGGTCCGCACAATTGCCTGCCAGCTATTACTTCTTATTTCTCCAGGTTGTATTTGGCTGACTTAGGCGTCAGGGGGGTCATCGGCGATATGGGCTATAAGCAGTTGGCGGCAAACCAATTTGTTTCTTTGCAGGTTAGATTCACTGAAGTGGAGATTTCGAATGCTATTAGCGAACTATCGGGATGGAAGGCACCAGGACTTAATGGTTTTCACATTGACTTCTTTAAAGCATTTTGGTCAACTGTAAAAACTGACCTGCTCCACTTGTTCGATGAATTCTATCGTAATGCGAGGCTGCCTAAACCATATCATGTGGCAGTCATCTCTTTGATTTCTAAGAGGCAAGGGGCATCAGACATATCCAACTTTAGGCCGATTTCGGTGATGGGTGCTCTGTATCGCATTATATCTAAGGTGTTGGCTAATCGGTTGTGCGCTGTCATTGATCAACTTGTTTTGTCCGAACCAGGGTGCTTTTATTCCAGGTCGAAGTTTGCAAGGATCCTTTATTTGTGCAACTGAGCTTCTTCACTCTTTACAGTCGACTGGATCACCGCACTTCATGCTAAAATTGGATTTTCACAAGACTTATGACAGAATGGCATGGGATTTTCTGATTGAATCTCTAACAAATATGGGGCTTGGCAGCCGATTTATAGCATGGGTTAAGGAGTTGGTCACAAAATCCGTATCATCAGTTTGCATCAATGGAATGAGAGGGGAAGAATTCAAGTTGGCTAGAGGTGTACGACAGGGTTGTCCTCTAGCACCTATCATTTTTAATATCACGGTAGATGGTTTACCTATTCTCATGAAAAGGGCAGAAGAAACAGGCTTCTTGGAATCCTTGGGCATTCCTGGTTTTGTTGGTCACACAATTCAATATGCAGACGATACTTTAATATTTTGACATGCGAATGTTAATCAAATGTCTAGGTTGTACTTCATTATTAAAGTCTTTGCTGCAATTTCAGACCTTCGCCTGAACGAGAGTAAGTGCGCTCTGGTCTTACTCAATGCTGACCCTTTTCTCCAATCGGCTGCTGCAAGGATCTTCAAATGCCCAATATCCGACTTCCTGTCAATTTCTTGGGTCCATCGTTGCACTCTCTACAATCAGCGGGAACTTCTACTTGGATGTCTACCATAGAGCGGGTGCAAGGAAGATTGCAGGCTTGGAAGGCTCAATATTTATCTTTTGTGGGACGAGTGATGCTCATTCGCCATGTTTTAGCCCGATTACCAGAGTTTCGAATGAGCATGTCTATTATACCGACGACAATAGAGCAGACGATCAATCGTTTGCTTTCGCACTTCCTTTGGTCTGGGAATGTGTCGCACAAAAAGTACCTGCTTGTTTCTTGTCAACAGATCGTGCTTCCGAGGCACCAAGGTGGCTTAGAGATTCCAACTATGAGAAAGAGGAGCATCGTTTTAGTCTTGAAGTGGGCTTGGGAAGCTTCCACATCTCAATCTTCTTGGGCTATGATTGTTAGGCAAAAATATGGTAGTCTACATGAATCCCTTCTTTCCACGCCCAGTTCAGTGTGTCATTCGTCCCTCTGGCTAGAGTGGCGGAAGACACTTCGATCCTTCAGTGGCAGAGATTTTAGGCCTGTCCATGGCATGACATGGCTTCACTGGGCCATGGCGAGTGGAGATAGGTTCTCCATTAAGCAAGTTTACCATTCCTTGTTGCCATCCGGGATGAACTGGTTTCCCAGTGATTGTATGTGGGGTAAGGGGCCAGCTCCAAGGGCAAAAGCTTTGGCGTGACTTGTGGCTCTGGATCATGTTCAAACCCAAATTAATGTCAGGAAACGGGGGATTCAATTTCCAAGCATGTGTGTTCTTTACGAGAAGGTTGTAGAGGACACGACTCACCTATTTTGGCTCTGCCCGGTCATTCTAGACTTATTTTTTCAAACTTGGGGTGCGCCACTTGTTCAAACTCGTCCGTGCTCCGTTATTCGGGACCTCTTGCTTGGTCCCAGGATTGTACGACACAAAAAAAATGGAGATTACTGTGGCGGGTTTGGTTGCTTTCAGCATGGTGGGTCATATGGACTGAAAGAAACGACATCTTCTTCAGGGGCATCAAATTCGATTTCGGAAGGCTTCGACAACGGGTCATGTCTGCTGTGTATCTGGCTCTTAAATTACATAGTAGGGGGGAGGGGCTGATCGGCTTGTACTCTGAACTATGTACAATCGCCATCTAGATTGTGGCTGTTTTGCTCTTATGTTTCTCTTTTGTCTCTCCCATCCAATATTCTGTTGGATGTATTTTGGTAATGTTGAATGGTGAATGTTCTCTCTCTCTCTCTCTCTCTTGTACATGCGCTACAGAGTTTGTAACCCAAACTGAAACTACAACACCACACGTATATTTGTGCGGATGCATAAACATGAAATTTTGCCCATCCAAATGGATGGGTTTCATAGATTTAGGCGATGTTTGGAAACTAGTTGTCAGAAGTAGCCAGAGTGGGAATACCAACACCAGAATTGTTGGAGATGGATGGAGTTGTAAGAAATGATGCAAGTGAGATGGTATTTGACACGTCCAATTCCACATTTTACATCCCACTTACATGAGGTGGTAGTTACCAAATACTACACCAGATCTCACACAGGTGACTTCTTCAACAACCTTCCTAACGTTCTTTCAGTATTATTTCCAACTTTTTAGTTGCATTCCAAACAGATGCACATGTGGAAGTGGTAAATCTCCCGTAAAATCAAAGTGGGCGATAAAGTAGTCGGAAGTCATAGGAAAAAAGGTTTCATTTCAAAAAAATTGCCTAGACCGGATATGTCTTATTTGCAAAATGGGACACCAGTTGATATGGCATTCAATCCATTAAGAGTACCTTCACGAACGAATGTGGGACAAATATTTGAATGCTCACTCGAGTTAGCGGGAGACCTGTTGGGCAGATATTATAGAATAACACCCTTTGATGAGATATATGTTGGGTTTCCCTCCTTTGTGGGATCCATTGGTTCGATGCACATTCAGTATCACTGCAGAATTTCAAGCACGATGCTTGATCTTTTCGAAGATGATTTGGAGTATTTGCTGGATAGCGATTTGTAGAAGTCCTCTCAGCTAAATGACTATTCAACTGTTCAGAGTTTGAGGTTCAGCGAGTTGTCGATGACGATTTGTGGTGAGTGCCTTCAGTTGCATAGCGATTTGTGGTTAGCGTTATGTGTTTCAGTCGGATGACGATTTGTGGTTATCGTTGGATAGCGATTTGTGGTATCGCTTGATAGCAATTTGTGATAAGGCGCATCGTAAGTTATGCAAGATATTTAGTCTTCCGCATTTAATGTGAGTCTTGTCTTCTATTTAAGGGATGGATGAGAGAGCAAAAGCAATGGGAGAGAGCAAAAAAGGCAGAATATTAGGGAGAGAGTGTGAGAAACACTTTTAGGGCACCGAAAGGGTGCGGAGGAAAAAAAAAACAAGAAGTGTTGCGACACTTCTTTCAAGACAGCTTCGTCAAGCTAGTTCTTCAAATCATTCGTTCTTTGTTCCTCAGTGAGGCATATCATCTTGTTCATTTCGTTACACCTTGTGTGTTTGTAAGGCTTATGCCTTTGGGCCACTTTGTAATCTTTGTTTGAAGATAGTGGAAGTTGTTGACCTATTGGTCGTCGTGGACATACCTCAGTTGAGAGGGAACCACATAAATCGTTGTGTGCTATTTTTATTTTCGCAGCTAGTTTGTTTTGGTTTATTTTTCTACCACTATCATCATCGTATTGTTTTCATCAATTCACACTTGTGGGGAGACCTGGTACGTCCATTTTAACCCCAACATATGGTATCAGAGATTTGGTTAGTATATTTGTGTGTGAAATCATGGAGAATAACATTGGGCGTATGATTAGTTTGAATGGCACAAACTGGATGGCATAGAAAACTAAAATAGACGACCTCTTGGGTTATAAAGATTTGGATGGACCCATAGACGGTGTGAGAGGCAAACAAGAAGAGATGAAAGATGTCGAATGAAAAAAACTAGACCGAAAGGCGATCAGTTTCATTCGACAATGGATAGATGATAGTGTCTTTCATCATGTATCCATAGAAACTTTGACGCATGGTCTTTGAACCAAACTAGAGAGCCTTTATGATAGAAAGGCAGCAGTGAATAAGGCCTTTCTATTTCGAAAGCTTGTGAACCTCAAGTATAAAGAGGGCGGCTCTATTGCAGAGCATTTGAATGAGATCAAAAGCATTGTAAATCAGTTGGCCACAATGAAAATCACTTTTGATGATGAGTTACAAACCTTGTTGCTCTTATTTCCCTTCTTGAGAGTTGGGAAACCTTGGTGGTCACAGTCAGTAACTCTGCACCTGATGGAATGGTAACGATGAGCCAAGTTACCAGCAGTCTGTTGAATGAAGAGTCCAGGAGAAAGTCATTAGGTCCTTCTACCTCAAAGGCACTTGTGATTGAAAACAGGGGGAGAAGCAGAAGTAAGAGCAGGGCTCTGCACTACCATGGCAAATCCAGAGGCCACTCACACTCGAGCTCAAAGAAAGACGTCGAGTATTATTATTGCCACAAGAAGGGGCATATGAAGCGACAGTGCAAGAAGCTCAAGCTTAAGGAGTAGAACAGAGAGAAGAGCTCAGAAGAAAAATAAGGTGCCACAGTCACAGATGGAGAGCTCATGGTTGTCTGTGATGGCACTAGCATAAATTTGATCGATCAGGAGACCGATTGGGTGATTGACTCTGGAGCTTCATTTCATGTTACCTCACGGGTTGATTTCTTCACTTCCTACTCGCAAGGTGATTTCGGTAATGTCTAAATGGGAAATGAAGATGTGTCAAAGATTGTTGGCATGGACGACATTTGCTTGGAAACAAGTGTTGGCTGTAAGTTGTTGCTGAAAAATGTGAGGCATGTACCAGACATCCGACTGAATCTGATCTCTGCTGGAAAGTTAGATGATGAGGGCTATAACAACACCTAAAGTGATGGAAGGTGGAAGCTAACCAAAGGCTCATTGGTGATAGCCAGAGGAACAAAGGCTCGTTCCCTTTACACTTTGTAAGCGAAGATCTGGAAGAGTGTTGTGAATGTTGTGGAGACTGGCTCGTCCACAAAATTATGGCATAGAAGGCTTGGGCATATGAGCAAGAAGGGGCTGCAAGTCGTTGTTAAGAAAGAGTTCCTGACAGGTGCAACAGGTACATCTTTGGAACCTTGTGTTCATTGCTTCCATGGTAAACAAAATAGAGTTTCTTTCCATAGATGCATTGCATCTAGAAAATCTCATGTTCTAAATCTTGTACATTCTGATGTGTATGGACCTTTAAAGGTCAAGACACTTGGTGGTGCATTGTACTTTATGACTTTCATTGATGATCACTCTAGGAAAGTCTGGGCTTATACACTGAGGACTAAAGACCAAGTTCTAGATGTATTCAAGCACTTTCAGGCCATGGCTAAATAAGAAACTGGCAGGCAGTTGAAGTGTGTTCGCTCGGATAATGGTGGCAAATACATTGGGCCATTTAATCAGTATTGCACAAATCATGGCATCAAGCATGAAAGAACTATAAGGATGACACCTCAACAGAATGGGGTTGCTGAGAGGATGAAGCACATCATTCTTAAGAGAGTCAGATGTTTGCTGTCACACTCTAAATTGCCAAGATCTTTCTGGGGTGAGACAATGAGGACAACAATTGATCTTATCAACTTGTCTCCTTTTATTCCCTTGAAGGGAGATGTTCCAGAGAAAGTTTGGATAGGAAAAGAACCTTTCTATGGACACTTAAGAGTGTTCGGCTGTAGAGCATTTATTCACATTCCGAAGGAAGAGAGGTCCAAGCTTGATCCAAAAGTCAAGCAATGCATATTCATTGGCTATGGACATGAAGAATTTGGCTACAGACTGTATGACCCTATTGATAAAAAGGTGGTCAGAAGTCAAGATGTTGTCTTATTGGAAGATTAGACCATTGAAGACATTGGTGAGTCTGAGCCATCAGAGTCCAGTACAGGTGATCTTATTGATTTAGATCCCCTAGATGCGCCGATTGTTCATGATTTCGTGGAGGAGATTCCACCTCCTCGCAATGATGCAAAGGAAGGAAGTGTTGAATCAGAAATTGAGGGGGAGCCAACACCCCAAGAGTCACTTCCTCAGACTCCGATAAGGAGATCCACTAGAGAAAAACAGTCATCCAGAAAATACTCATCAAATGAGTATGTGATGATTACAGATCAAGGTGAGCCAGAAACTTTTGAAGAAGTTTTGGAGGATGAAAACAAGTCTGAGTGGTTTAAGGCAATGAAAGAAGAAATGGATTCATTGCATGCGAATCACACCTTTGATCTGGTAAAGACAACTAAAGGGAAGAAGGTGTTAAAGAACAAATGGGTCTTCAAGTAGAAGACTGATGAAAACAACTCTCAACCTAGATACAAGGCACGTCTTGTTGTGAAAGGTTTTGCTCAGAAGAAAAGAGTTGACTTTGATGAGATCTTCTCACCACTTGTGAAGATGCCCTCCATCTGAACTGTGCTCGATATAGCTGCAAGCATGAATTTGGAAGTTGAGCAGCTTGATGTGAAGATTGCATTTCTATATGGTGACTTGGAAGAAGAAATTTATATGGAGCAACCTGAGAGTTTCATTGACAAGGGTAAAAAGCACCTAGTTTACAAGTTGAAGAAGAGCTTGTATGGATTGAAGCAAGACCAAGGCAGTGGTATAAGAAATTTGATTTCTTTATGAATGAGCATGGATACTCAAGAACCTCCACAGACCATTGTGTGTTTGTGAAGAAATTTCCAGATGGTAATTTTATCATTCTCTTGCTTTATATGGATGATATACTGATTGTGAGCCAAGACATCAGCAAGATTAGCAAGTTAAAGTTGGAGCTAAGTGAGACATTTGCCATGAAGGATTTAGGTCCAGCAAAGCAGATTCTTGGGATGAGAATCGTTCATGACAGATCACATGAGATGATATGGTTATCTTAAGAAAAGTATATCAGAAAGGTTCTTGAGAGGTTCAACATGGACAAAGCAAAGCCTGTTAATTGTCCACTTGCAGGCCATTTCAAACTTAGCTCAAGACAATGTCCTACAAATGATGAAGAAGGAACAAAGATGCAGAAAATTCCCTATGCTTCGGCAGTAGGTTCGTTGATGTATGCTATGGTCTGTACTCGACCAGACATAGCTCATGCTGTTGGAGTTGTTAGTCGATTTCTGTCAAATTCAGGGAAAGAACATTGGGCAGCAGTGAAATGGATTCTAAGGTATCTTCAGGGCACATTAAAGATGAGTCTGTGTTTTGGAAAGGGTGAACCCATTCTTGATAGATTCACAGATTCTGATATGGCTAGTGATGTAGATAGTAGAAAGTCTACTTCTGGGTATTTGATTACTTTTGCAGGGGAGCAGTTGTATGGCAGTCGAAATTACTGAAATGTCTAGCTCTCTCCACTATAGAAGTTGAGTTCATTGCCATTATAGAAGCCAGTAAAGAATTGTTGTGGGTGAAGAAATTCTTGCAAGAGTTGGGCTTGAAGCAAGAAGAGTATGTTCTTCATTGTGATAGTCAAAGTGCTATTCATTTGAGTAAGAATTTCTCGTTTCATTCAAGATCGAAACATATTAATGTTTGATACCACTGGATTCGATATGTCTTGAATAAAAAATTGCTACAACTAGAGAAAGTGCATACTGATGACAATACATCAGATATGCTGACCAAGGACAAGCATGAGAAGTGTCGATTCCTAGCAGGAATGGAAGAAGCTTCCACATAAGTCGGGAAGGGGGAGAATTGTTGGGGTTTCCTCCTTTGTGGGATCCATTGGTTCGATGCACATTCAGTATCGCTGCAGAATTCTAAGCACGATGCTTGATCTTTTCGAGGACGATTTGGAGTATTCGTTGGATAGTGATTTGTAGAAGTCCTCTCAGCTGAATGATGCTTTAGTTGTTCAGAGTTTGAGGTTCAGCGAGTTGTCGATGGCAATTTGTGGTGAGTGCCTTCAGCTGCATAGCGATTTGTGGTTAACGTTATGTGCTTCAGCTGGATGACGAATTGTGGTTATCACTGGATAGCGATTTGTGATAAGGCGCTTCAGGCACATCGTAAGTTATGCAGGACGTTTAGTCTTCCACATTTAATGCGAGTCTCGTCCTCTATTTAGGGGATGGATGAGAGAACAAAAGCAGCGGAAGAGAGCAAAAAAGGCAGAACATTAGGGAGAGAGTGTGAGAAACACTTTTAGGGCACCGAAAAGGTGCGGAGGGAACAAAAAGCAAGAAGTGCTACGATACTTCTTTCAGGACAACTTTGTCAAGTTGATTCTTCAGATCATTCGTTCTTTGTTCCTCAGTGAGGTATATCCTCTTGTTCATTTCGTTACACCTTGTGTATTTGTAAGGCTTATGCCTTTTGGCCACTCTGTAATCTTTGTTTGAAGATAGTAAAAGTTGTTGACCTATTGGTCGCTGTGGACGTACCTCAGTTGAGAGAGAACCACGTAAATCGTTGTGTGCTGTTTTTATTTTCGCTACTGGTTTGTTTTGGTTTATTTTTCTACCAGTGTCATCGTCATATTGTTTCCATCAATTCACACTCGTGGGGAGACCCAGTACATCCGTTTTAACCCCAACAATATACACACAAAAATTTCCATTCCTGCCACATACTGACAGCTTCCAAACAGGGCCTTACTCAAGTTTATAGAAAAAAAAATCTACCAAATAGAGAGAGAGGCATGGAAATATAATATTAGTAAGAAAGTGAAAGAGGTCGATTTGACATACGCAGGCATGGCTTAGTGATGTATTGGGAGCAAAATTAAAGGCTGCCCTTTTGTATCATATATTAGAATTTTAGTAGGAAATTATCACTTTAAAGTGTAAACATAATGTATACATGTATGCCTTCAACCGTTTCTAATGTGATTGTGATTTTTTCCCATTAATTGCAAGTTACAACAACAATAAAACCCTATGATCTAGAGCTACGACCTTACTTTCTATGCCTCGGTTGTTTGACAATAGATTTCAGTGCACCAAACAGTAGGGGATAAATTGTGAAATTTAATCAAACAAGAATTACTTAAGCCAAAGCCCAGCATAGGCGCGAGGGCGAAAGTCTTGACCTCAGAATTTTACCCCATTGGTGGTTGATCTATGATCTACCTGCGAATGGAACCAAGGTTATATATATATATATATTAATGAGTTTGTGCTAAACTCATTTGATGCTAAACCACATGCTAAATGGGTTTTTTTGTCCTTTTTTTCATTTTACTTTTAAATTCTGACCGTAATGTGATCTATGTACTTGATTTATAGGGATCAGCTCTTGAAGCATTTGATTCCAATATATGGGTGGGTTTTTATAAGGTTCAAAAAAACAACGGTCCAAAATCTTTGTAAAATTTTTAGGCTCCAAACATTATTCCAGGTGTGGATCCTTAGTAAATCCACCATGCCCAACACATTTATAGAGCTAAAACTGCATAAAAAGCACCGAAGAAGCCCAAAAACCCATTTAGCATGCGGTTTAGCACGGATCCATCTTCCTATATATATATATATATATATATATATATATATATATAAAGTAATGCTAAGCTGCTTCGGGATTACCTACACACATAGTAAAATCATAGATGTAGTATCTTCTCAATCGGACTCCGTGTTCAACATAGTTATTTGATAAGAATCATGTCCGGATCATGTTTTTGGACATAAAATAAGATTTTTTAAATCATGAAACTTTGCTACATTTTAGGCCGTTGATTTTTTTAAGGTCTTAAAAAACCTATACAATGATTACAATCGCATGATCTAAAACTTGTTTTCTGTTTAAAAATGCATATAGATCATTAATGTGAGTAAATGAAACACAATAGAATGTGAGTAAACACAATAGAATGTGAGTAAATAACTTCATTAATAAAGAACAGTAAAAATACAAAAAAAATACATTTTAATCCTCATTACAATACACTAAAAAACACACAAGAAGCCTAAAACCATGGTTGCTAGTCGAGGAAGCGAGAAGCGATATGTGAAGTGGAAGCGGGAAGCGTGGCACTTTCAAAATTTTAGGAAGCGGGAAGCATGGGACGACTTAAAAGCGAATCAAGAATCGTCTCGAAAGCGAACCAGAAGCGAATCTGGAAGCGACCTAGGAAGCGAGGGGGAAGCGAAAAATAAAATAAAAATAAAAATACAAAAAAAGGGAGGAAATGCAGGGAAAGCGAAGGAGAAGCGTGCTTCCCATAAATGGGAAGTGTGTTTCCTATAAATGGGAAGCATGTTTCCCATAAAAGAGAAATGCGCTTCCCATAAATGGGAAATGCGCTTTTCAAAAAAATTGGCTCTTCTCAGTGCGTTTTGGAAGCGCGACGTTTTACGCTTCCGAAACATGCTTCCCCACTAGGCTAGGTGCTTCCAGTAACTCTGCCTAAAACTACTCATCACTCCCTCACCTTACAAAGGCACCCACCCACCCATATTTATAGAGAAAAGAAGGAAGAAGAGAGAGATTAAAGGAGAGAAAAAGGGAGACCACACTAACCATTGGACCATAAGTCAAACAACTAGTCCAAGTCAACCAAAGTTGACTTAACTTTAAAGTATATATATCAGAGTTACCGAAAGCACCTAGCCTAGTGGAAGCACGAAATGTTGTGCTTCCAAAACGCGTTGGGAAGCGCCATTTTTTTTGAGAAGCGTGCTTTCCCGTTGCTTATCCCGCGCTTCTCCTGCGCTTCCTCCCTTTTTTCATTTTTTTTTATTTTTATTTTTTCGCTTCCCCCTCGCTTCGTAGGTCGCTTCCGTTCGCTTCCTAGGTCGCTTCCAAGATGATTCTTGATTCGCTTTTAAGTAGTCTCACGTTTCTCGCTTCCTAAAATTTTGAAAGTGCCACGCTTCCTGCTCCTGCTTCCTCGACTGGCAACCATGATATATGTTAACGCCCCCGCTCAAACTTACATTGACTCACTATAAGTTTGCAATTACAAAAGGAATCCCATTACACAAGATATCGACATGTTCTTCTATAATACAAATTCTTGAAGGAGCTTCTAGATCTTCCTTGATATGCTCGAAAGGTCTCTAGAATCATCAATAATGCCAATATTTTAAAGAGTACAAAAGGAGCAATCCAACTAAAAATAACTATATATATATATATATATATAAAGAGAGAGAGAGAGAGAGTAATGGGTACGTGGTAAATAAAATATGCTAGATGAAACATGCTAAATGAGTTTTTCAGGGTTTTTTTGTTTTATTTTTAAATTCTAATCGTACAAATGTGATCTATGTACTTGATTTTATAGGGTTCAACTCTTTAAGTGTTTGATTCTGATATATGAGCGGGTTTTTATAACGTTTAAAAAATCACCATTCCAAAATCTTTGTTAATTTTTAGGCTCCAAATATCATTTTTTTCATCGAAAACACATGATCCAAGTGTGGATTCCTCGTAAATTGACCATGCCCAACACATTTATGGGGTCAGAACTGCAAAAAAAAAACCCACACCAAAAGAGTAGAAAACCCATTTAGCACATTTCATTCGCATATTTCATTTCGTACACACCCATCTCTCTGTCTCTCTCTCTCTCTCTCTCTCTCTCTATATATATATATATATATATATATATATATATATATATATATATATATATATATATATATATATATATATAAATGACCAAACACGCCAAAAATATAATACATATTTAATAAGACATTTTAATAATTTTCAAAATCTTTTAATAGTAAGAAAATTTTTCAACATCAATTTTGAAAGTCATTAAATTTTTATACACAATATTCATTGAGAGTCTCACCTCAATAGATAATTTTACGAAATCATAGTTCTTGATTTATAAGAGAACACAATTGCATATTATCAAAAGAAGAGATGCATGCATAAAATATCTCAAAGATAAACGTATAAATCATTCATCACTTTAAACATTCATGAAAACATGCATTATTGAAAGTCAATACACACATCTATCTCGAAAAGCACATTAATGCATGAAATATGAATTTTCAAACAACATCAATACCATGAATAAATAACTCACAAAAGAGTTTAACCCACACAAAAAATATTCATAAAGAAGGGTTTTTCAAAACAAGTAGCCATATTAAATGTACAACAGAAATAATGGGGAAGTTCAAAATCCCACGTACAAATCATAACAAGAGATATTTTGTAATAATGACAAATATTAATAACAATTTAAATCTCAACAATAGAAACAATATCTATAAATACACTCAAAATATTGCATCCTATGCAACCAAGGCATATCATGATGTAAATCACCCAAGATAACTAATCATGGAACACATTTAAAATATCTTTAAGCATGCAATTAAAACATATTCAATGCAAAATGCATGAAGAATTTTCAATAACCATTTCCCAGACAAGGGTAAATGAGTGAATTTGTTTTAGAAATTTTGTGGAGAGATTTGAAAATCCCACAAATATCAAGAAATGATATTTTGCAAACCTTCACAATAGTTCGACCACCATAAGCAATTTACCTCGCTTGACCTTCAAACCTCAAAATTCAAGTGTAATAGCTGCTAGAACAAGAGATCAATGACAATGCCACTTATGAGCTTAACAAACACACAAAAAGTGTGAACATCTCATCTATATAAAATAACACTTAAATAAGAGACAAACCTCAATGTTTCAGCTACTAGAAAAAGAGCATAATACAAACACACAAAAAGTATGAATAACCAATGGGTGCACCTAACTCATTGCAAACAAATCTTTCTTGTCTACGTAAAATGACACTTAAATAAGAGACAAACCTCAATATTCAAGTGCATCAGCTACTAGAATAAGAGTATAATACAAACACACAAAATGTGAATAACCAATGGGTGCATATAACTCACCACAAAAATATCTTTTAAATAAGAGACATAATAGGAGAAGACACGAAGTAAGAGAGCTTGTAATAAAAACAAACTAATGTCATCAAGAAGGATAAATGTATCAATTTTAACAATCTTTCAAACACCATATTTTCAAAATAGATAACCATCACAGATAAACATAATTATAAGTATTCATAATAACATTGTCCAAATAAACAAATGAGTGATATAACACACTCATAGAACTAGAGATCAAACAACCGTCAATTAGAGCCAAACTATAAGGCGACAATCTATACTGATAAGAAAACCAAGGTGCACACAACTCACCCCAACAAGCATCTCTTGTTCAACAAAAGCAACATGGATGTAGATACCAATCAAACCCAAGACAAGTGACAACACATCACTCATAACCTTTGGGAATCTAGACTAGTAAGATGACATGAGGTGCACACATAACTCACCTCAACGGCTAACTCTGACCCAACAACAAGGCCAAAAATAAATGGTGCATCCTAGAAAAATCTATGATGGACAAAAAACAATGCCAAAAGAAGGCAAAAAATACTCACGGAAATTGATTTTCAAATAAGTGAGTTCATATAAAAAAGTACCGATTTGAAAAAACAAAGTTTTAAATCAAATCCAATAAAGGTAGATGAAGACTTAGAATGAATATAGTTCAATCATATGCACAACAATATGTCAATTGATGCAATCACTTCCAACACAAGATGTCTCATGACAAATTTTACAAACTTTGACAAGCAAATAATGGACAAGAATCATGCCCAATATAAATAATCTACATAGATGTGATGAAATTATGATGTTAGAGTATCTTTCAAAAGATAATGGAATCATGAATCCACCAATCAAGAAACAAGTGCACTAAGGCACATCATATACAAAAGATCCAATAAATCTCAATAAAAAGACAAAAGTATATGATTTTATTAAAGAAAAGCTTCTAAGAAGCTAGATCTAAATCATTAGTCTACTATTAGACAATTGATGACAAACATATAGAGATTCACAAAGAGCTATATAACTATCAACAACCATGAACTCATATATATCATACAAAGAATTTTATCACAATGTAACAAATATAAAATCTTTAAGAAACATGCAATGAAGTATCAATGCACAAGAAAGAAACCACTAAGGGTTACAAAAGTGCACAAACACTCAAGTCACTAAGCTACCAAAAAGCACATAAAACTACTAAGGGCTATGCAACAATCATACAAGAGTCTTTTAAAAAATATAAGTTTTATTCATAAAATGCTCAAGAAGCATACACAATAACCCACTAAAAAATATAATGCATAATAGAGAAATTAAAATATGCATTCGAGTTCATGATGACAAATCATGCTTATGCCATCCAATAATAATCACAAAGGCTACATAATTAAAATCATGCATGGTCACATAGTTAGAATCACCAAAGAAACATCACTATATATTAAAAATCCCAAAGATAATCTATGTAAATACATACATTAAGAGACACAAAAAAAAATGTAAAAAATTAATATTTTGCAAAACATGAAACACATAAGATTTTAAGAAACCACATATTTTTGCAAAATATAATTTTTTCAATATACATATCCATAATCTAAAAAATATATTAAAAGACAATAATTTCTATTGAGAATGTAGGGTACGGGTCTGGTTCTAGACCCAAAATGATTCTTTTGTATTGTATTTACATGGTTGGTGTTATCGGGTCTGGGTTGACAGACCCGATCCAACTTGTATCATATATATTACATTGAATATAGGGCACAACCTCTCATTGAGAATCGTGCCAGTCATTGCTGCCTCTCCTTCTTGCAAATCCCTTTCTCTTCTGTTGTGGATGAAGATCTGGTCGAAGGTGCGTGACTTCTAACATGGTATCAGAGCAGGCTGAGAAGTAAATACTAGGTCGAGTTCTCTTCTTCCTTTCTTTGATCCAAGATCTGATCTTATCAGATCAGATTCTATTCTCCTTCTGTCCTGAAAATTGATCTTATCATATTGGGTTAAAAATCTCTTTCTTAAAATTTTTAAACATCTTTCTTCCTCTCTAAGTTTTCGATCTCTTAAAACTGAATCTGTTCACGTCAAACAGTCTGGTCACGTCAAACCAGATCTGTTTTCTTAAATCTTGATTATTTTTTTTCCTCTTTGATGCTGGATCGGATCGTTCCAGATCTAGTGTTTTCGTTCCAAGCCAGACTAAATTAGATCTGGCCATGGCATATTGATTCTTCCCTTCAGCAGCGTTAAATCAAATCTGATTGTATCAGATCAGATTTGTGTTTCCATTTAAACTTAGATCTCTCTTTTGTCTTTCAAGTCAAATCTTATTCTCCAAAACCAAATCAAAGTTTCGGTCCATACAAAAAAAAATTCAGATCATTAATTTGTCGTGTTCTACTGATTATTTGTTTCCCTGCAATATTATTTTCGTAGCAAAAAGAAAAAAAAACAGATTTACATTGCTCGTAAATCAAACTGCTGGTCAGAGTGTTCTTTTGTTGTCCTTTCACATGGATTCTCCCTTCCAGTTTCCTTGGACAACTCATATAACTACTTGACCTGGAAGCGACAAAGTTTTCCTTTTATTAAGAGTCTGGATCTCTCTGGATATCTTGATGGAACGATCCATGCACCACTAGAATTCGTCCTGCAAGAAGAGCGAGATGACAAAGGGGAGGTTTCCAACAAATTGATTCATAATTCAAAATTTGTAACATGAAGAAGAAAAGATCAGGCAGTTGTGGCTTACATTACCTCTATGCTTTCCCATGAGATATTAGTGGCCATCCTAGATGAATGTTCAGCCAGAGAGTTGTGGCAAATATTGGCGCAGACTTATTCACATATTTCATAAGCTAGGATTTTGCATTTAAAGAGAGAATTTCAGCTTTTGAAGAAATAGAGTTTATCAGTGACATAATACATGAACAAAATCAAGAGTATTACATATCAACTAGCCATGGTGGGTTGCGTAATTCTTAACAAAGAAAAGGTTCAACAGGCACTGAATGGTCTGGGTTCTGACTACCACATGTTAGTCACCTCTCTTCTATGCCTCCCTTCATTGCCCAGTTTTGAAGATCTACGGACTAAGCTACTACAATATGAAGTTACCATTAGGGGCGAGAAGATGACCCTGAATTCCAACAACCATGAGGTACTTGTCACATGAGTAGTATTAGGGCGAGGACGTGGGGGCTTTTGAGGCGGGCGTGGACATAGAAGAGGTAATCAAGGAGGCCGTGGGCTTTTTCCCATACCCTACATGTCACCTAACTTGTATCCAGGGAACCCTATAAACATCCCGACATGTTTTCAGTGTAATAAAATGGAGCACATTAAAGCAAATTGCTGGCATAATCCGCAAAACAAAGGCAAGTTTAATGGTGCTGGGCCTTCTACTAGGGGACAAGCAGGAGACGACCGTAAAGGAGATGAAAAGAAAAATGTGAAGAATCTTTTGATTTTCGCTCTTTCAGAATTGAGTTTCAAGCAAACTGAGTAGGAGACTTGGTACATTAACTCCGGGCTGCTGCACATGTGACATGTGATATTGGTAAGATTTATTAAAACCGGAGATGGTGTTCTTCATCCTATCTCTCATGTTGGAAATATTTTCCTTCTACTCCCCAATTCCTCATTACCTTTATCTGATGTTTACCATTCTCCTAGTATTGTTAAAAACATTGTTTCTGTTTCTAAACTTGTCGATGATACTAATTCTTTTGTCGAATTTACTCTTTCTGTATGTGTCAAGGATCTTCTCACGAAGAAGACACTCGTTGAAGGAGAACGACAGGGAAACATGTATGTCTTCAAGGAGTCTCTTCTAGTTCATGATGCATCAATAAATTCACAACCAGTTCGTCCAGTGTCATTCAAAGTTTGTTTTAGTCTATCTCAATGTAATAAGCCAGAGATTTGGCATCGTCGTCTTAGTCATTGTAATCATTCATTTATTGAGAAGCTTGTGTCTAGTGGACTTGTTCCGCAGTCTAGTTTGAATGTCGAGGCTGATTTTCTTCTTTGTTTCTGTTGTCAATTATGTAAAAGTCATGTTCTTCCATTTCATTCAATAAATCAAAGAGATTTTGTGCTTTTTGAAATTGTCTATTCTGATGTCTGAAGACATGCCCCGCAGTCTTCTTTATTGGGCAATCATTATTACATTACTTTCATTGATAGTTACTCTAGATACACCTGTATTTATTTTATCAAATATAAATCTGAAGTTTTCAAGCTTTTTTGCTCATTCTGTGCTTTAGTTTGTAATCAATTTTCAACTAAAATTAAATATTTTCATTGTGACGGTGGATGAGAGTACTTATCAAAGGAATTTACTGAATTTCTCTAAGATAATGGAATAGGTCGTCGAATATCTTGTCCACACACACCACAACAAAATGGTGCGGCTGAAAGAAAATACTGGCACATTGTAGAGAGTGCGCTGAGTATGTTGCATAACACTCACATTCCTTTAAACTTGTGGATGAAAGTTTTTCATTCAGCTGTCTATGTCATAAATCGACTGCCAATGAAATTGTTAGCAGATCAATCCCCTTATTTTACGCTATTTACACTATTTGGGGTTCATCCTGACTATAATGAGTTGCGAGTGTTTGGCTGCATATGCTATGTTCATATTGACAGTTCTTAACGTGATAAGTTTCAGAAAAAGGCATGCAGGTGTAGGTTTGTTGGATATGTTGATCAATATAGAGGATATCACTGCTATGACTCCACTACCAGTCGCATCAGAGTTTCATGGAATGTTGTGTTTGACGAGACTCATACTGATGATTCAGGAAGTACAGAGGGACACTGTAAGGATGCTAAAAGTTATCAGCCATGGCTTGTTGCTGAGGTGCTTGATCAAATGGTGATGCATGACGTACCCTCATGTCATACACTATCTGCAGAACAAAATAGTACAGTTGTACACCCAAAAAAGGAAATGTCGACAAACACACAAGATATTACTATGCCTGTCATTTCAGATGTTACAAAGTTTTAAGGGATTACCTATGTGCAGTGAAACAAAGACAAAGTTCAACGACCTATTGTGCAACCCAGGAGGCTTGAGAGGATTCACCATCCTATTGAAAGATGGGTAAGTTATGACAACTTCTCTACAGACTTACAACTGTTCATCTCCCAGATTGAAAAGCATGATGAACCTATCAGTTTCTCACAAGCATCTATGTCAATCAAATGGGTTGAGGTCATGAATGAGGAAATGAAAGCTTTACATGAGTGTGGGTGTAAGACCCGCAATTTTTCAGAAAATATCTGAATAAAATTCATGAGGCATTTACCGGTAAAAATGGCATTTTTCTCAGAATGCGAAACGAATCAATTCCTGCGAGCCAGTTACACTTAGGATATTCGTCGAATCGCGAATATATGCTCAAACACTCTGGAAGCCATAACTTCCTATCTGAATAAAATCAAAGGATTCCTGCGAGCCAACTTTCTTAGTGGCATCAATACGAAGATAATGGCGTACTCAGAATTTTTCGGAAAAAAATCGCCGAAAACCCGAAATTCTTGCGGGACCCACAGAAATATGGGTGGGACCCACAGAAATATTTCTCAGAAAATGTTCTAGAATATTCTGGCACCTTCCAGGATGCTTCGGTGTTCACGCGCTCGCCTCGTAACTATCGTCGGATATATATGTTCGAATGCGCAGTATATGCGTTCTTCAAAATAGTATCTCACCCTAGTTCTTGGTTGAGCCCTCTAGGACACTTCGGTGTTCACTCGCTTGCCTCGTAACTATCGTTGGATACAGATCTAGGTGTATATCTGCTGATACTGCCGACGCGTCTTATATCGCACAGGCCATGTAATTTACCTTTGTCGTCGCGTCGTATGATGCCAAGGCTCCCTGCTTTCTGCAATTTACGATTACTGCACTTCCGATTATGCATTTACTTACGCCGTCGCGTCGAACGATGCCAAGGCTCTGCTTTCTGCAATGTATTTACTTACGCCGTCGCGTCGAACGATGCCAAGGCTTCTGTTTTGTTATATATGTAGAATATTTCATTCAGTTACACACCCTGAACAATAGTATATGCATTTCCTTTACGCCACCGCTGTATAAAGCACAGGCTTCTGCTTATACTACATATATGGCGCGTAAATGAGCGTTCAAATGGAGACCAAACTCCAAATCGCCAATGCGATTCCCTTACCGCTCCTCGTTCAAGATTCTGCTTGACGAATGAAGCCCCTATTGGAAAGGCTTCGGTTTTTGGCAAAATGCTCTTTACGTAAGGACTAAACAAATTACGTATGGCCTGGCTATGGCCCAAGGTTCCTGCAACCTTGATGGATGCAAAGTACGCACAACGGTGCGCATCCATTTCCCGAGTTAAGCGTAGCGATTTCCCACCAAAGAGGGGAGATGCTGCTGAAATGGATAAAAGAAAACGCACGCTTTCTCCGTTAAAGAGAGGAAGTGTTGCTGAAATTTCTGAAGGAGCTAAGAATAGCTCAGAAAGAACGTAGCAGGAGTGCTACCCGGTTTATGGAACGCCTTCTACGATGTAGAAAGGTTCGTCGCACCACTGCCGGTAGAGCAGAGAAGGTGTTGACAGAATGGTTGGCAGAAGAGCTGCCAAAACCAGTTAAGTGGCACAATGATGTCCTTTATTGGAACGATGTCAGAATGACTCGTCTCCCTGACACCTGCAAGGGCATCATACTTGTAAGAGCCGTTGCGCCAAAGTAGTGGTAGCGCCTTGACAAGGTCCTGAGCTCATTGCGTAAAAATACGCCGAGTAGCCGATCCGTAGAGATCGAGTCATGTGCATGCTCATTGAGAATTATCAGACAACCAGACTCGTAAAGGCCGCTGAGCTGGAGTGAGTTGTTTCCACCGAAAGAGGTGAAGTGCTCGTCAAGGCCGAAGTACCGAGAGCAGAGTTAAGCATGCATATGAATAAAACCTTTGTTCCACGGTGAAAACCGTGTGGTTGATTGGGGTCGGGTACATACTTCTCAAAGGCTTCCGTATAGGCATGCAATGTTCGCCAAGTAATTGTAAGACCGGCAGGCCCCTTTCAGAATTTCTCACCGAGGAAGACGGTGATGGCGCAGCCTTGAGTGACATATATTTCACCCGAACCTGATAGAGTTCATTGATGGCCTTCGTCACTCAGAGGTATGGTGTAAGACCCGCAATTTTTCAGAAAATATCTGAATAAAATTCATTAGGCATTTACCGGTAAAAATGACATTTTTCTCAGAATGCGAAACGAATCAATTCCTGCGAGCCAGTTACACTTAGGATATTCGTCGAATCGCGAATATATGCTTAAACACTCTGGAAGCCATAACTTCCTATCTGAACAAAATCAAAGGATTCCTGCGAGCCAACTTTCTTAGTGGCATCAATAAGAAGATAATGGCGTACTCAGAATTTTTCGGAAAAAAATCGCCGAAAACCCAAAATTCTTGCGGGACCCACAGAAATATGGGTGGGACCCACAGAAATATTTCTCAGAAAATATTCTAGAAGATTCTAGAATATTCCAGCACCTTCCAGAGCCTTCCAGCTCCTTCCAGCACCTTCCATGGAAGGGATTCTCAGAAAAGCCCAAGGGTAAAGAGGGGATTCTGAAACTTGGGGCCCAAGTTTCAGAACCTATAAATAGAGGACCCCCCCTCCTTTAGAAAATCGCCAACCCCTCTCTCTCTCCTCCTTTTCCAAACCTCCCCTACCTAGCCTAGCCCACCTGAGCCCACCTGACCTGGTCTGAGCCTGCCTGACTTAGCCTGAGCCTGCTTGACCTGGTCTGAGCCTGCCTGACTTAGCCTGAGCCTGCTTGACCTGGTCTGAGCCTGCCTGACTTAGCCTGAGCCTGCTTGACCTGGTCTGAGCCTGCCTGACTTAGCCTGAGCCTGCTTGACCTGGTCTGAGCCTGCCTGACCTGGTCCTAACCCACCTGACCTAGGTCTGAACCTACTTGACCTAAGTCTGAACCCAGTTGACTTGACTTGAACCTGGTTTGGTTCAAAGTCAAAGTCCAAGTCTTTTTTCGTCCAAAGTTCGAAGTTGATCCTTTTTCGAAGTCGAGCCTCGTTCGAAGCGTTTGAAGCAATTGGAGTCATTTCTTCCTTAAATTGAAGTAAGTTCGCTTCATTAAACCATCTCTCTCAAGTATTTGATTGTTTGTATATAGCATATACTTTCTGAAGTAGTATCTTGCTTTAGTTCTTGGTTGAGCCCTCTAGGACACTTCGGTGTTCACGCGCTCGCCTCGTAACTATCGTCGGATATATATGTTCGAATACGCAGTATATGCGTTCTTCAAAATAGTATCTCACCCTAGTTCTTGGTTGAGCCCTCTAGGACACTTCGGTGTTCACTCGCTCGCCTCGTAACTATCGTTGGATACAGATCTAGGTGTATATCTGCTGATACTGCCGACGCGTCTTATATCGCACAGGCCATGTAATTTACCTTTGTCGTCGCGTCGTATGATGCCAAGGCTCCCTGCTTTCTGTACTTCCGATTACTGCACTTCCGATTATGCATTTACTTACGCCGTCGCGTCGAACGATGCCAAGGCTCCTGCTTTCTGCAATGTATTTACTTACGCCGTCGCGTCGAACGATGCCAAGGCTTCTGCTTTGTTATATATGTAGAATATTTCGTTCAGTTACACACCCTGAACAATAGTATATGCATTTCCTTTACGCCGCCGCTGTATAAAGCACAGGCTTCTGCTTATATTACATATATGGCGCGTAAGTGAGCGTTCAAATGGAGATCAACTCCAAAATCGCCCATGCGATTCCCTTACCGCTCCTCGTACAAGATTCTGCTTGACGAATGAAGCCCCTATTGGAAAGGCTTCGCCTTTTGGCAAAATGCTCTTTACGTAAAGACTAAATCAATTACGTATGGCCTGGCTATGGCCCAAGGTTCCTGCAACCTTGATGGATGCAAATTACGCACAACGGTGCGCATCCATTTCCCAAGTTAAGCGTAGTGATTTCCCACCAAAGAGGGGAGATGCCGCTGAAATGGATAAAAGAAACGCACGCTTTCTCCGTAAAAGAGAGGAAGTGCTGCTAAAATTCCTGAAGGGCTAAGAATAGCTCAGAAAGAACGTAGCAGAAGTGCTACCCAGTTATGGAACGCCTTCTACGATGTAGAAAGGTTCGTCGCACCACTGCCGGTAGAGCAGAGAAGGTGTTGACAGAATGGTTGGCAGAAGAGCTGCCAAAACCAGTTAAGTGGCACAATGATGTTCTTTGTTGGAACGATGTCAGAATGACTCGTCTCCCTGACACCTGCAAGGGCATCATACTTGTAAGAGCCGTTGCGCCAAAGTAGTGGTAGCGCCTTGACAAGGTCCTGAGCTCGTTGCGTAAAAATACGCCGAGTAGCCGATCCGTAGAGATCGAGTCATGTGCATGCTCATTGAGAATTATCAGACAACCAGACTCGTAAGGGCCGCTGAGCCGGAGTGTGTTGTTTCCACCGAAAGAGGTGAAGTGTTCGTCAAGGCCGAAGTGCCGAGAGCAGAGTTAAGCATGCATATGAATAAAACCTTTGTTCCACGGTGAAAACCGTGTGGTTGATTGGGGTCGGGTACATACTTCTCAAAGGCTGCCCTATAGGCATGCAATGTTCGTCAAGTAATTGTAAGACCGGCAGGCCCCTTTCAGAATTTCTCACCGAGGAAGACGGTGATGGCGCAGCCTTGAGTGACATATATTTCACCCGAACCTGATAGAGTTCATTGATGGCCTTCGTCACTCAGAGGTATGGAGGTCGTGGTTATCCTTAAATATCTAAGGATTGAACCCAACTACTGCAGTAGCAGAATGCATTCGGATACCTAGTAAGGATCTCTTCCGGTATGTTGTACCGTCCTACTAGGGGGATGGGGTCAACAGGCCTCTGGGGTATCTAAAATACATAGAATAATCAACCCCCAGATCGTCGCGTTGTCGCCCAAATATGAGTCCCCTAAGCCCAGGGGGAGGTGCAATTATCGAAACAAAGCATTAGCTTAGGCACAGCACTACTTTGAATGTATGAGTGGATGACGTTGTTGAGTCAGTCCTGCATAACCTTTGTGAAGGTGTCATGGTCGGTATACTACTGGACCGATTGGGAAAGAACCCCATTGATATCCGTACGACTAAGTGAAGCTCGGAGAGCTGTCCTTAGATTCGTAGGATACGGATGTGCCAAGCATAAAGGCTTGAGCTAGACATCCATTCGTGACTCTGAGGAAGTCAAGGCTAAGTCGTAGAGACTTAAGAGGTTATTCTAACTCACAGCCCTGAAGAGGCTTATGCGAAGTCATGACGACTTGCGTGGATGTTCAACTCATAGCCTTGATGAGGCTTTTGCGATATACGCTAAGTCATGGAGGCTTGAGCGTCGTATTACGAACTGCGACCCTGAGTGGTCTATGCATTTACTTGAGTTGAATAGATAGGTGTTTGCCTACTTACCAGACCATCAGTGGTTCTGACCCCGTTTAATGGGGATTTCAGGTGTTGAACCTGCGTGGCGATATGCGGAGCAAGGCGGCATCGAGTTTCAGGGTTTCTCTAGACAGAGTTGTACTGCTTCCTTTTTATTGAACCTTCACTGCTTTTCTAAGCAGTAGTGTTGTAATAAACATGTGCTTTCGATAAAATGGAACACTTTGGTGGTCAATGAGTTGCTTGGCCACACACCAGCAACGTGCTCGGAGTTTTCTAAAACCGACGACTCATTATCGTCTTATTCCGCTGCTAAAAGCTTTTCTAAGTTCCGCTGCAAAGAAAAAAAAAAGAAATCCATGAAAATTTTAACTTAGCTTTATTTTGGAAATCTGGGGCGTTACAGAATTGGTATCAGAGCAAGAGTCTGCGAAACCTGGTTCGAGATCCGACTTGTCCACTATATCGCACTGTAAGTATATTTTATACTTCTTGTTCTGATCTGGGTGCATCTTTGTATAGATGGCAACTCACGACTCCCGAGGATACTGCTATCGTTGCGGGATCATGCACGATGAGTGGGTATGCCCATATGAAGTCCAAGACTGTCAATATTGTGGCAAAGAAGGGCATTCCGTCAACGAATGCCAAATGAAGCATACCGCCGATATGGGTCGGCGGGGATCGCTTGGTCTTAGGGATGAGACCTCGCGTGTTAGTGGGCCACATTACTCCAGTAGAGAGAGTAGCCGTACTCCAGCAACTTCTGATGAACTACCGTCTCTGGTAGGATTTGACTTGAACTTCCTTGAGGGATTTGGTCAATCGCAAGGCTATCAACAGGCATCATGTACGCCTAGCTTGCATAGTTGGGAGGAGGAATGCAACAACTCCTTCTATAATCCCATTATGATTTCAGATTCCTCGAATCAAAGTACTATTATATGGGGGAACAGAGCGGCTACACCAACGCCGAGTCTGAATGGCCAGGAAGAGGGATACAACCTATATCATCCCGTTATGGTCTCGGATTCTCCGAGCCATGATGCCACTGAATGGGCAAGTGGACCGGCATCACTGATCTATCCACAAGAGTCGCTTGAGAGTGCGGAAGTGCCGCCCAAGCCAAAGCTAGTTGTGCCTGCACCAAGGCAATGTGGAAGTAAACTATACTTCGGGTTCTTTGGGTCAAGAAAGAAATCCAGTTCCTAGAAGAGACTGGTAGTGTTTTGGAGTCAATAGACTCATGTACCTAGTTTCTCAACGCCTAAAAGTCTGCCAGTGCGGCATGACGTTTTGTTTAAGGCGATGCTTGTGTAAATGTGATGTATATTAAGTAAATAAAACTTTGCTTCGATATATACATTGTGAAACTAAAACACGTTGTTTGTATGTGGTAGATAAATGGCTCCTACGACGAGGAGAACCATACCAAGCGAGGAGTCCCATACTCAAGGATTTCTGCTGGAAACACTCAACAATTTGGTTACTGCCATTCGAGAAACAAGGCCAGAACCAGTCGCACCTCGAAGCGAAAACCTTGGTGGAATAACCTATGAAAAATTTCTCAAGCTTGATCCACCAGTCTTCGCCGGTAGAGCCGATCCTGAACTGGCAGAAAGTTGGGTCGAAGAGACCGAACGTGCCTTCCTGGTGCTGGGAGTACCAGAAGAAAAGAAGACCAACTTTGGCACGTACAGGCTGAAAGACAACGCACGGAAGTGGTGGGATACCACTAAGATTATCCAGTTCTCGGAAGTTGAAGTCATTCCTTGGACTGACTTCCGGAGAGCTTTCATGGATAATTACTTCCCATTACACTCCAGAAACAAGAAGAAGATGGAGTTTCTGGAATTGGAGCAGGGTGGCACGAATCTGATTGACTATACCACCAAATTTCAAAATCTTGAACGGTACTGCTCCCGGTTATTTGAGACCGACCAAGAAAGGGCCGACAAGTACATCATTGGACTGCGAGAAGGGCTAAGGTCACGGGTTATCACCAGCATGCCCCAAACGTTTCAAACGGCTGTGGCAGCAGCTTCAAAAATACAAGTGGATTGGGAGCGATCAAAAGTGATCATAGCAAAAAGGTCCATAGTTGATGGTGGGAACAAGAAGAGAATGTTTCCAAGTGGCCAGGGTTCACGACAACCCTTTCAGAAGAAAAGGTTCCAAGGTGGGAACAACACTCAACAAGTTGTAAGACCAAGGCAGAACATGGCTCCAAACAACTTGCAGTCCAACCCAAACTGCCCAAAATGCCATGTTAATCACGCAAGAGGACCATGTCCACGTGACTGTAACGCCCCGGATTTCCAAAACAAAGCTAAGTTAAAATTTTCATGAATTTCTTTTTTTTTTTTTTTTTTTTCATTGCAGCGGAACTTAGAAAAGCTTTTAGCAGCGGAATAAGACGATAATGAGTCGTCAGTTTTAGAAAACTCCGAGCACGTTGCAGGTATGTGGCCAAGCAACTCATTGACCACCAAAGTGTTCCATTTTATCGAAAACATATGTTTATTACAACACTACTGCTTAGGAAAGCAGTGTAGGTTCAATAAAAAGGAAGCAGTACAACTCTGTCTAGAGAAACCCTGGAACTTGATGCCGCCTTGCTCCGCATATCGCCACGCAGGTTCAACACCTGAAATCCCCATTAAACGGGGTCAGGCACCACTGATGGTCTGGTAAGTAGGCAAACACCTATCTGTTCAACTCAAGTAAATGCATAGACCACTCAGGGTCGCAGTTCGTAATACGACGCTCAAGCCTCCATGACTTAGCGTATATCGCACAAGCCTCATCAGGGCTATGAGTTGAACATCCACGCAAGTCGTCATGACTTCGCATGAGCCTCTTCAGGGCTGTGAGTTAGAATAACCTCTCAAGTCTCTACGACTTAGCCTTGACTTCCTCAGAGTCACGAATGGATGTCTAGCTCAAGCCTTTATGCTTGGCACATCCGTATCCTACGAATCTAAGGACAGCTCTCCGAGCTTCACTTAGTCGTACGGATATCAATGGGGTTCTTTCCCAATCGGTCCAGTAGTATACCGACCATGACACCTTCACAAAGGTTATGCAGGACTGACTCAACAACGTCATCCACTCATACATTCAAAGTAGCGCTGTACCTAAGCTAATGCTTTGTTTCGATAATTGCACCTCCCCCTGGGCTTAGGGGACTCATATCTGGGCGACAACGCGACGATCTGGGGGTTGATTATTCTATGTATTTTAGATACCCCAGAGGCCTGTTGACCCCATCCCCCTAGTAGGACGGTACAGCATACCGGAAGAGATCCTTACTAGGTATCCGAATGCATTCTGCTACTGCAGTAGTTGGGTTCAATCCTTAGATATTTAAGGATAACCACGACCTCCATACCTCTGAGTGACGAAGGCCATCAATGAACTCTATCAGGTTCGGGTGAAATATATGTCACTCAAGGCTGCGCCATCACCGTCTTCCTCGGTGAGAAATTCTGAAAGGGGCCTGCCGGTCTTACAATTACTTGACGAACATTGCATGCCTATAGGGCAGCCTTTGAGAAGTATGTACCCGACCCCAATCAACCACACGGTTTTCACCGTGGAACAAAAGTTTTATTCATATGCATGCTTAACTCTGCTCTCGGCACTTCGGCTTTGACGAGCACTTCACCTCTTTCGGTGGAAACAACACACTCCGGCTCAGCGGCCCTTACGAGTCTGGTTGTCTGATAATTCTCAATGAGCATGCACATGACTCGATCTCTACGGATCGGCTACTCGGCGTATTTTTACGCAACGAGCTCAGGACCTCGTCAAGGCGCTACCACTACTTTGGCGCAACGGCTCTTACAAGTATGATGCCCTTGCAGGTGTCAGGGAGACGAGTCATTCTGACATCGTTCCAACAAAGGGCATCATTGTGCCACTTAACTGGTTTCGGCAGCTCTTCTGCCAACCATTCTGTCAACACCTTCTCTGCTCTACCGGCAGTGGTGCGACGAACCTTTCTACATCGTAGAAGGCATTCTATAACTGGGTAGCACTTCTGCTACGTTCTTTCTGAGCCATTCTTAGCTCCTTCAGGAATTTCAGCAGCACTTCCTCTCTTTTACGGAGAAAGCGTGCGTTTCTTTTATCCGTTTCAGCGGCATCTCCCCTCTTTGGTGGGAAATCGCTACGCTTAACTCGGGAAATGGATGCGCACCGTTGTGCGTACTTTGCATCCATCAAGGTTGCAGGAACCTTGGGCCATAGCTAGGCCATACGTAATTGATTTAGTCTTTACGTAAAGAGCATTTTGCCAAAAGGCGAAGCCTTTCCAATAGGGGCTTCATTCGTCAAGCAGAATCTTGTACGAGGAGCGGTAAGGGAATCGCATGGGCGATTTTGGAGTTGATCTCCGTTTGAACGCTCACTTACGCGCCATATATGTAATATGAGCAGAAGCCTGTGCTTTATACAGCGGCGGCGTAAAGGAAATGCATATACTATTGTTCAGGGTGTGTAACTGAACGAAATATTCTACATATATAACAAAGCAGAAGCCTTGACATCGTTCGACGCGACGGCGTAAGTAAATACAGTGCAGAAAGCAGGAGCCTTGGCATCGTTCGACGCGACGGCTTAAGTAAATGCATAATCGGAAGTGCAGTAATCGGAAGTACAGAAAGCAGGGAGCCTTGGCATCATACGACGCGACGGCAAAGGTAAATTACATGGCCTGTGCGATATAAGACACGTCGGCAGTATCAGCAGATATACACCTAGATCTGTATCCAACGATAGTTACGAGGCGAGCGAGTGAACACCGAAGTGTCCTAGAGGGCTCAACCAAGAACTAGGGTGAGATACTATTTTGAAGAACGCATATACTGCGTATTCGAACATATATATCCGACGATAGTTACGAGGCGAGCGCGTGAACACCGAAGTGTCCTAGAGGGCTCAACCAAGAACTAAAGCAAGATACTACTTCAGAAAGTATATTCTATATACAAACAATCAAATACTTGAGAGAGATGGTTTAATGAAGCGAACTTACTTCAAATCGTGGAAGAAACGGCTCCGGGTTGCTTCTTTGGCTTCGAGCCTTCCTTCGAGAGGTCAGACTAAGTCAGATGAAGCTGACTTAGTTGAGAAAGAGGTAGAGCAGGTCAAGCTACTCAACCTAAGTGGTTTGAACCTAACAGGGTTCAATCCAAGTCAACTGGGTTCAGTAGGTTCGAACTCAGCTCAAGTAGGCTAAGTCTGGGTTCAGAAATCCAAACCGGAATCTAGACCAAAAAGGACTTTGACTTTGACTTTAAACCCAACTAGGTTCAAGTCAAGTCAACTGGGTTTGGACCAGGTCAAGTGGGTTCAGACCCAGGTCAGGTGGGTTAGGACCAGGTCAGGCAGGCTCAGGCTAAGTCAGGCAGGCTCAGACCAGGTCAGGTGGGCTCAGGTGGGCTAGGCTAGGTAGGGGAGGTTTAGGAGAGAGAGAGAAGGCAAGAGAGAGAGGGGGGGTCGATTTTTATGAGAAGAGAGAGAGTGGGGAGGGCTATTTATAGCCCAAGCCCACCTCCTCTTGGGTTTTCTCATGCCCAAACTACCCCCTTGGCTTCTTTTTAATTCCAAGAGGTTCCTTGGTGTGGGGCCCACTTGGATATTTCATGGGATATTTTTGTGGGTCCCACCAGATATTTTCTGAGGAATATTTCTGTGGGTCCCACCAATATTTCCGTGGGTCCCGCAAGAATTTCGGGTTTCCGGCGATTTTTTCCGAAAAACTCTGAGTACGCCATTTTCTTCGTATTGACGTAACTAAGAAAGTTGGCTCGTACGAATCTATTGATTTCGTTTAGTTAGGAAGTTATGGCTTCCCGAGTGTTTGAGCATATATTCGCGATTCGACGAATATCCTAAGTATAACTGGCTCGCAGAAATTGATTCGTTTCGCATTCTGAGAAGAAATGCTATTTTTACCGGTAAATGCCTCATGAATTTTATTCAGATATTTTCTGAAAAATTGCGGGTCTTACATCATTACCCCGTTAAAGGAATTTCGTCCGCGAAATTCAGCTAAGAGTACAAGGTGAAGAGTTCAGGATATTTATCCCGCATATCCGATTCGGGCTCCCAAGTGCAATCATCGACTCCGTGATGTTGCCATCTTACTTTGACAAGTGGAATGACCTTTGTCCTTAGCACTTGCTCCCGTCGGTCCATGATCTCTATTGGCCTTTCTTCCACCGTCATATCCTCCTGGATGTCAATATCTTCATGTTGGATGACGTGGGAAGGGTCGTGAACGTATTTTCTAAGCATTGACACATGAAATACATTGTGTATCTGTGTATACTGCGGTGGCAATGCTACTCTGTAGGCGGTCTCTCCTATCCGGCTCAAAACCTCGAAGGGACCAACGAATCTGGGGCTGAGCTTCCCCTTCTTTCCGAAACGAAACACACTCTTGGTTGGGGAGACCTTGATAAAAACCTTATCTCCAACCGCAAAAGCGAGTTCCCTACGCCGTTGATCGGCGTAGCTCTTCTGTCGACTCTGAGCAGCCAGTAGCTTCTTTCTGATCATGTGGACCTGCTCAGTGTAATGCTGTAACACAATGGGCGAGTCCAAGGTTCGCTCACCCACTTCACCCCAATGGATCGGTGATCTACAGGGTCGTCCATACAAGGCTTCATACGGCGCCATCCCAATGCTAGCGTGGTGGCTATTATTATAAGCAAATTCAGCCAACGCTAGGTGGGAATCCCAATCACCTTTCCATTCCAGCATACAGGCTCTTAGCATATCTTCAAGAGTCTGTATGGTTCGTTCTGATTGCCCATCTGTTTGGGGATGGAATGCTGTACTGAACTTGAGTTTCGTCCCCAGGGCTCTCTGAAGCTGCTCCCAAAAGTGAGAGGTGAACTTCGGGTCACGATCGGATATGATCGAAATCAGCACTCCATGGAGTCTAACGATTTCCCGAATGTAGATCTCTGCCAATCGTTCAGTTGAGTATCGAGTGTTGATTGGCAGGAAGTGAGCAGACTTGGTGAGTCTGTCTACGATCACCCATATTGAGTCATGTTGTCTCTTGGACCGAGGCAATCCAACGATGAAATCCATCGTAATGCCTTCCCATTTCCATTCTGGAATCTCGATCCGTTGCATCTTTCCACCAGGTCGCTGATGTTCGATCTTAACTTGCTGGCAGATCAAACACTTCGAGACAAACGTAGCCACATCACGCTTCATACCCTTCCACCAGTACTTTCTCTGCAAATCTCGGAACATCTTTGTACCCCCAGGGTGGATAGTATATTTGCTACTATGGGCCTCCTGGAGTACTTCCAGTCTTAGCTCAGGGTTATTTGGAACCCAAATTCTTTCTTCCATCCATATTCCTCCATCTTCTTTCAAATGGAAGAAAGTGTTATCTTTTTCAGCACGAGCTTTCAATTCCAAGTACTGGGGATCCTTGAACTGTTCGGCTACGATGCGATCGAGGAACTCAATGTGGATCGTCAAACATGACATTTTGATTCTACCTGAATCAGCCAAAAATGGCTTCCACTTGACGAAATCCTCCATCAACTTCCATTGTCCGGTTAGGCTGGCCAGAGTGCCAACAGTCTTGCGACTAAGGGCATCTGCTACAACATTCGCCTTTCCAGGGTGATAGGAAAGCGTGAATTCATAATCTTTGAGGAATTCCAGCCATCGCCGTTGCCGCATATTGAGTTCTTTTTGAGAAAAGAGGTATTTTAGGCTTTTATGGTCCGACATGACCTCAAATTTCTCTCCATACAGGTAGTGTCGCCAGATTTTAAGCGCGAACACTACCGCGGCAAGCTCCAAGTCGTGGGTTGGATAGTTTTTCTCATGGACCCTCAACTGTCGTGATGCATAGGCGATTACTTTGCCATGCTGCATCAACACACAACCCAGACCTGTTCCTGAGGCATCGGTATATGCCACGAAGCCTCCCTGACCAGAAGGTAAGGTAAGGACAGGGGCAGTGGTAAGCCTCTGTTTGAGAACCTCAAAGCACTCCTTACACTGGTCAGTCCATTCAAACTTGGCTCCCTTTTTAAGTAATTTCGTCATCGGTACGGCGATTCGGGAGAAGTCTTGTATGAACTTCCGATAATATCCGGCAAGTCCAAGGAAGCTACGAACCTCAGTGATATTTTCTGGCTGCTTCCAGTCCATCACAGCTTCCACCTTCGCAGGATCCACTGCGATTCCATCTTTTGAGATCACATGACCAAGGAACATCACTTTATCTAGCCAGAATTCACATTTTGAAAACTTAGCATAGAGTTGGTTATCTTGAAGGGTTTTCAAGACGATTTTCAAGTGCTCCACGTGTTGTTCCTTGTTCTCAGAATATACGAGAATGTCATCAATAAAGACGATGACAAAGCTATCCAAATATGGTCTGAATATCCGGTTCATTAGATCCATAAAGGCAGCAGGCGCATTAGTGAGTCCGAAGGGCATTACTACGAACTCATAATGGCCGTATCTCGTTCTGAAGGCTGTCTTGGGTATATCCTCTTCCTTTACTCTAAGCTGATGGTATCCAGACCTGAGGTCGATCTTGGAGAACACTCTCGCTGTTCTGAGCTGATCGAATAAGTCCTCAATCCGAGGCAATGGGTACTTATTTTTAATGGTTGCCTGGTTAAGCATCCGATAATCGATGCATAACCGAAGGGATCCATCCTTCTTCTTTACAAATAGTACCGGGGCTCCCCATGGTGACATACTTGGTCGGATGAACCCTTGTTCCATCAGTTCTTCCAACTGACACTTCAACTCACTGAGTTCAGCTGGCGCCATTCGATACGGGGCTTTGGATATCGGCGCTGTTCCAGGTAAGGATTGAATTCCAAATTCAACCTCACGAAGTGGCGGAAGTCCTGGCAATTCCTCAGGAAACACATCGGGAAACTCCCGCACTACTTCCAAACTCTCAAGGGGTTGGTCGTTGGATTTTTCCACCGAGAGACTCAACAGGAAGGCCACACCACCCTTCCTAAGGTATTTTTGTACCTTAAGTGCTGATATGAGCCTTTTTTGTGGAACTGGTTTGGATAACCGGTATTCCATCTTAGGTAATCCGGGTCGAGATAGAATCACTCTGCCCTCGCGGCACAGAATCTTGGCATTATTCTGAGCCAACCAATTCATTCCCAGAATGACATCGTACTGTATCATATCGATCAGGATGGCATCAGTAGGCAAGTGTTGCCCTGCTATCTCAATATCCAAATTTTTCACACACCGAATACATTTGGTGCGTGAACCCAACGGGTTATATACTTCGATCATTTTATCAATCGGTTGCACCGAAGCGTGGAGTTGTTCGGTGAAATCGTCAGAGATAAACGTATGAGTAGCACCACAATCAAACAAGACGTAAGCTGCATGTCCATTAACAGGTACGGTGCCTTCAATCAGGTCACCATTTTCGACTTGTTCAGTCGTTACAGCATATACACGACCTGCAGCAGGCCTTTGTTCTACTCTAGGTGGGGGTCGTTGGACTTGTGTTCGTTGTGGTACTTGTTGAGAGGGTCCGGCAGATCCGGCATTCCTCCTCTGCTCATCAATAAGCTTCTTCCTGCATTGTCTTGCAATGTGGCCCACTTTGCCACAGTAGAAGCATCCACCTGTGTCACGTGGACATGGTCCTCTTGCGTGATTAACATGGCATTTTGGGCAGTTTGGGTTGAACTGCAGGTTGTTTGGAGCCATGTTCTGCCTTGGCCTTACAACTTGTTGAGTGTTGTTCCCACCTTGGAACCTTTTCTTCTGAAAGGGTTGTCGTGAACCCTGGCCACTTGGAAACATTCTCTTCTTGTTCCCACCATCAACTATGGGCCTTTTTGCTATGATCACTTTTGATCGCTCCCAATCCACTTGTATTTTTGAAGCTGCTGCCACAGCCGTTTGAAACGTTTGGGGCATGCTGGTGATAACCCGTGACCTTAGCCCTTCTCGCAGTCCATTGATGTACTTGTCGGCCCTTTCTTGGTCGGTCTCAAATAACCGGGAGCAGTACCGTTCAAGATTTTGAAATTTGGTGGTATAGTCAATCAGATTCATGCCACCCTGCTCCAATTCCAGAAACTCCATCTTCTTCTTGTTCCTGGAGTGTAATGGAAAGTAATTATCCATGAAAGCTCTCCGGAAGTCAGTCCAAGGAATGACTTCAACTTCCGAGAACTGGATAATCTTAGTGGTATCCCACCACTTCCGTGCGTTGTCTTTCAGCCGATACGTGCCAAAATTGGTTTTCTTTTCCTCTGGTACTCCCAGTACTAAGAAGGCACGTTCCGTCTCTTCGATCCAACTCTCCGCGAGCTCAGGATCGGCTCTGCCAATGAAAACTGGCGGGTCAAGCTTGAGGAACTTCTCATAAGTTACTCCTCCCAGGTGCTCGTTTCGTGGTGCGACTGGTTCTGGCCTCGTTTCACGGATGGCGGTAACCAGGTTGTTGAGTGTCTCTAACAGGAATCCTTGCGTATGAGACTCCTCGCTTGGTATGGTTCTCCTCGTCGTAGGAGCCATTTATCTATGCACACACAAGCACTTGTTTTTAGTTTCTCGATGTATATGAGGAAGTAAAAGCTTTATTTACTTAATATACATCACATTTACACAAGCATTGCCTTAAACAAAACGTCATGCCGCACTGGCAGACTTTAGGCAATGAGAAACTATATACATGAGTCTACTGACTCCAAAACATCACCAGTCTCTTTAAGACTTGGATTTCTTTGATGAAGACGAACTCCAAAAGGTCCATCTATTGCCACATGGCCTTGGTGCAGGCACTACTAGCTTTGGCTTGGGCGGCACTTCCGCACTAGCAAGCGAATACTGGGGATATATGAGAGACTCCAGTCCACTTTCCCAGTTAGCAAGATCAAGACTCTGGGAGTCTGGAATAAGGATTGGCGAACAGAAAGAATCTCCTCTTTTGTTCCTGCCATTTAAGCTCGGCATATGTGATGCCGGATGGTAGCTTGGCGAGTGATAGACTTCTGCAGGGAAGTTCAAATCAAAATCCCTCAGCCTTGGTAATTCATCAAAAGATGTTGGGGTATGGTTGCTCCCAACACTAGAGTGATGCGGTCCACTGACACGCGAAGTCTCATCCCTGAGACCCTTTGAAGCCCGCCGACCCATATCGGCGGTATATTTCCTTTGGCATTCGTTGGCGGAATGCCCATCTTCGCCACAGTATTGGCAGTCTTGGACTTCATACGGGCATATCCACTCATCGTGCATGACCTTGCAGCGATAGCAATATCCACGCGAGTCATGAGTTGCCATCTATACAAAGATGCACCCAGATCAGAACAAAAGTATAAAAACATATACTTACAGTGCGATATCGGTACCATGACGGATCTTGAACCAGGTTTCTCAGACTCATGCTCTGATACCAATTCTGTAACGCCCCGGATTTCCAAAACAAAGCTAAGTTAAAATTTTCATGAATTTCTTTTTTTTTTTTTTTTTCATTGCAGCGGAACTTAGAAAAGCTTTTAGCAGCGGAATAAGACGATAATGAGTCGTCAGTTTTAGAAAACTCCGAGCACGTTGCAGGTATGTGGCCAAGCAACTCATTGACCACCAAAGTGTTCCATTTTATCGAAAACATATGTTTATTACAACACTACTGCTTAGGAAAGCAGTGTAGGTTCAATAAAAAGGAAGCAGTACAACTCTGTCTAGAGAAACCCTGGAACTTGATGCCGCCTTGCTCCGCATATCGCCACGCAGGTTCAACACCTGAAATCCCCATTAAACGGGGTCAGGCACCACTGATGGTCTGGTAAGTAGGCAAACACCTATCTGTTCAACTCAAGTAAATGCATAGACCACTCAGGGTCGCAGTTCGTAATACGACGCTCAAGCCTCCATGACTTAGCGTATATCGCACAAGCCTCATCAGGGCTATGAGTTGAACATCCACGCAAGTCGTCATGACTTCGCATGAGCCTCTTCAGGGCTGTGAGTTAGAATAACCTCTCAAGTCTCTACGACTTAGCCTTGACTTCCTCAGAGTCACGAATGGATGTCTAGCTCAAGCCTTTATGCTTGGCACATCCGTATCCTACGAATCTAAGGACAGCTCTCCGAGCTTCACTTAGTCGTACGGATATCAATGGGGTTCTTTCCCAATCGGTCCAGTAGTATACCGACCATGACACCTTCACAAAGGTTATGCAGGACTGACTCAACAACGTCATCCACTCATACATTCAAAGTAGCGCTGTACCTAAGCTAATGCTTTGTTTCGATAATTGCACCTCCCCCTGGGCTTAGGGGACTCATATCTGGGCGACAACGCGACGATCTGGGGGTTGATTATTCTATGTATTTTAGATACCCCAGAGGCCTGTTGACCCCATCCCCCTAGTAGGACGGTACAGCATACCGGAAGAGATCCTTACTAGGTATCCGAATGCATTCTGCTACTGCAGTAGTTGGGTTCAATCCTTAGATATTTAAGGATAACCACGACCTCCATACCTCTGAGTGACGAAGGCCATCAATGAACTCTATCAGGTTCGGGTGAAATATATGTCACTCAAGGCTGCGCCATCACCGTCTTCCTCGGTGAGAAATTCTGAAAGGGGCCTGCCGGTCTTACAATTACTTGACGAACATTGCATGCCTATAGGGCAGCCTTTGAGAAGTATGTACCCGACCCCAATCAACCACACGGTTTTCACCGTGGAACAAAAGTTTTATTCATATGCATGCTTAACTCTGCTCTCGGCACTTCGGCTTTGACGAGCACTTCACCTCTTTCGGTGGAAACAACACACTCCGGCTCAGCGGCCCTTACGAGTCTGGTTGTCTGATAATTCTCAATGAGCATGCACATGACTCGATCTCTACGGATCGGCTACTCGGCGTATTTTTACGCAACGAGCTCAGGACCTCGTCAAGGCGCTACCACTACTTTGGCGCAACGGCTCTTACAAGTATGATGCCCTTGCAGGTGTCAGGGAGACGAGTCATTCTGACATCGTTCCAACAAAGGGCATCATTGTGCCACTTAACTGGTTTCGGCAGCTCTTCTGCCAACCATTCTGTCAACACCTTCTCTGCTCTACCGGCAGTGGTGCGACGAACCTTTCTACATCGTAGAAGGTATTCTATAACTGGGTAGCACTTCTGCTACGTTCTTTCTGAGCCATTCTTAGCTCCTTCAGGAATTTCAGCAGCACTTCCTCTCTTTTACGGAGAAAGCGTGCGTTTCTTTTATCCGTTTCAGCGGCATCTCCCCTCTTTGGTGGGAAATCGCTACGCTTAACTCGGGAAATGGATGCGCACCGTTGTGCGTACTTTGCATCCATCAAGGTTGCAGGAACCTTGGGCCATAGCTAGGCCATACGTAATTGATTTAGTCTTTACGTAAAGAGCATTTTGCCAAAAGGCGAAGCCTTTCCAATAGGGGCTTCATTCGTCAAGCAGAATCTTGTACGAGGAGCGGTAAGGGAATCGCATGGGCGATTTTGGAGTTGATCTCCGTTTGAACGCTCACTTACGCGCCATATATGTAATATAAGCAGAAGCCTGTGCTTTATACAGCGGCGGCGTAAAGGAAATGCATATACTATTGTTCAGGGTGTGTAACTGAACGAAATATTCTACATATATAACAAAGCAGAAGCCTTGGCATCGTTCGACGCGACGGCGTAAGTAAATACATTGCAGAAAGCAGGAGCCTTGGCATCGTTCGACGCGACGGCGTAAGTAAATGCATAATCGGAAGTGCAGTAATCGGAAGTACAGAAAGCAGGGAGCCTTGGCATCATACGACGCGACGGCAAAGGTAAATTACATGGCCTGTGCGATATAAGACGCGTCGGCAGTATCAGCAGATATACACCTAGATCTGTATCCAACGATAGTTACGAGGCGAGCGAGTGAACACCGAAGTGTCCTAGAGGGCTCAACCAAGAACTAGGGTGAGATACTATTTTGAAGAACGCATATACTGCGTATTCGAACATATATATCCGACGATAGTTACGAGGCGAGCGCGTGAACACCGAAGTGTCCTAGAGGGCTCAACCAAGAACTAAAGCAAGATACTACTTCAGAAAGTATATTCTATATACAAACAATCAAATACTTGAGAGAGATGGTTTAATGAAGCGAACTTACTTCAAATCGTGGAAGAAACGGCTCCGGGTTGCTTCTTTGGCTTCGAGCCTTCCTTCGAGAGGTCAGACTAAGTCAGATGAAGCTGACTTAGTTGAGAAAGAGGTAGAGCAGGTCAAGCTACTCAACCTAAGTGGTTTGAACCTAACAGGGTTCAATCCAAGTCAACTGGGTTCAGTAGGTTCGAACTCAGCTCAAGTAGGCTAAGTCTGGGTTCAGAAATCCAAACCGGAATCTGGACCAAAAAGGACTTTGACTTTGACTTTAAACCCAACTAGGTTCAAGTCAAGTCAACTGGGTTTGGACCAGGTCAAGTGGGTTCAGACCCAGGTCAGGTGGGTTAGGACCAGGTCAGGCAGGCTCAGGCTAAGTCAGGCAGGCTCAGACCAGGTCAGGTGGGCTCAGGTGGGCTAGGCTAGGTAGGGGAGGTTTAGGAGAGAGAGAGAAGGCAAGAGAGAGAGGGGGGGTCGATTTTTATGAGAAGAGAGAGAGTGGGGAGGGCTATTTATAGCCCAAGCCCACCTCCTCTTGGGTTTTCTCATGCCCAAACTACCCCCTTGGCTTCTTTTTAATTCCAAGAGGTTCCTTGGTGTGGGGCCCACTTGGATATTCCATGGGATATTTTTGTGGGTCCCACCAGATATTTTCTGAGGAATATTTCTGTGGGTCTCACCAATATTTCCGTGGGTCCCGCAAGAATTTCGGGTTTCCGGCGATTTTTTCCGAAAAACTCTGAGTACGCCATTTTCTTCGTATTGACGTAACTAAGAAAGTTGGCTCGTACGAATCTATTGATTTCGTTTAGTTAGGAAGTTATGGCTTCCCGAGTGTTTGAGCATATATTCGCGATTCGACGAATATCCTAAGTATAACTGGCTCGCAGGAATTGATTCGTTTCGCATTCTGAGAAGAAATGCTATTTTTACCGGTAAATGCCTCATGAATTTTATTCAGATATTTTCTGAAAAATTGCGGGTCTTACAGTGACACAGGTGGATGCTTCTACTGTGGCAAAGTGGGCCACATTGCAAGACAATGCAGGAAGAAGCTTATTGATGAGCAGAGGAGGAATGCCGGATCTGCCGGACCCTCTCAACAAGTACCACAACGAACACAAGTCCAACGACCCCCACCTAGAGTAGAACAAAGGCCTACTGCAGGTCGTGTATACGCTGTAACGACTGAACAAGTCGAAACCGGTGACCTCATTGAAGGCACCGTACCTGTTAATGGACATGCAGCTTACGTCTTATTTGATTGTGGTGCTACTCATACGTTTATCTCCGACGATTTCACCGAACAACTCCACGCCTCGGTGCAACCGATTGATAAAATGATCGAAGTATATAACCCGTTGGGTTCACGCACCAAATGTATCCGGTGTGTGAAAAATTTGGATATTGAGATAGCAGGGCAACACTTGCCTACTGACGCCATCCTGATCGATATGATACAGTACGATGTCATTCTGGGAATGAATTGGTTGGCTCAGAATAATGCCAAGATTCTGTGCCGCGAGGGCAGAGTGATTCTATCTCGACCCGGATTACCTAAGATGGAATACCGGTTATCCAAACCAGTTCCACAAAAAAGGCTCATATCAGCACTTAAGGTACAAAAATACCTTAGGAAGGGTTGTGTGGCCTTCCTGTTGAGCCTCTCGGCGGAAAAATCCAACGACCAACCCCTTGAGAGTTTGGAAGTAGTGCGGGAGTTTCCTGATCTGTTTCCTGAGGAATTGCCAGGACTTCCGCCACTTCGTGAGGTTGAATTTGGAATTCAATCCTTACCTGGAACAGCGCCAATATCCAAAGCCCCTTATCGTATGGCACCAGCTGAACTCAGTGAGTTGAAGTGTCAGTTGGAAGAACTGATGGAACAAGGGTTCATCCGACCAAGTATGTCACCATGGGGAGCCCCGGTACTATTTGTAAAGAAGAAGGATGAATCCCTTCGGTTATGCATCGATTATCGGATGCTTAACCAGGCAACCATTAAAAATAAGTACCCGTTGCCTCGGATTGAGGACTTGTTCGATCAGCTTAGAACAGCGAGAGTGTTCTCCAAGATCGACCTCAGGTCTGGATACCATCAGCTCAGAGTTAAGGAGGAGGATATACCTAAGACTGCCTTCAGAACGAGATATGGCCATTATGAGTTCGTAGTAATGCCCTTCGGACTTACAAATGCGCCTGCTGTCTTTATGGACCTGATGAACCGAGTGTTCAAACCATACTTAGACACTTTTGTCATCGTCTTCATTGATGACATTCTCGTGTATTCAGAGAATGAGGAACAACACAAGGAGCACTTGAGAATCGTCTTGAAAACCCTTCAAGATAATCAGTTATATGCCAAGTTTTCAAAATGTGAATTCTGGCTAGACAAAGTAATGTTCCTTGGCCATGTGATCTCAAAAGATGGAATCGCAGTAGATCCTGCGAAGGTCAAAGCTGTGATAGACTGGAAGCAGCCAGAAAATATCACTGAGGTCCGAAGCTTCCTTGGACTTGCCGGATATTATCGGAAGTTCATACAGGACTTCTCCCGAATCGCCGTACCAATGACGAAATTACTGAAAAAGGGAGTCAAGTTTGAATGGACTGACCAGTGTAAGGAATGCTTTGAGGTTCTCAAACAGAGGCTTACCACTGCCCCTGTCCTTACCTTACCTTCTGGTCAGGGAGGCTTCATTGCTTATACCGATGCCTCGGGAACGGGTCTGGGTTGTGTATTGATGCAGCATGGCAAAGTAATCGCCTATGCATCCCGTCAGTTAAGAATTCATGAGAAAAACTATCCAACCCACGATCTGGAGCTTGCCGCGGTAGTGTTCGCGCTTAAAATCTGGCGACACTACCTGTATGGAGAGAAATTTGAGGTCATGTCGGACCATAAAAGCCTAAAATACCTCTTTTCTCAAAAAGAACTCAATATGTGGCAACGGCGATGGCTGGAATTCCTCAAAGACTATGAATTCACGCTTTCCTATCACCCTGGAAAGGCGAATGTTGTAGCAGATGCCCTTAGTCGCAAGACTGTTGGCACTCTGGCCAGCCTCACCGGACAATGGAAGCTGATGGAGGATTTTGTCAGTTGGAAGCCATTCCTGGCTGACCCAGGAAAAATTCGATTGTCATGCCTGACAATCCATATCGAGATCCTCGATTGCATTGTAGCCGAACAGTTCAAGGACCCCCAGTACTTGGAATTAAAAGCTCGTGCCGAAAGAGATGACACTTTCTTCCATTTAAAAGAAGATGGAGGAATATGGATGGAAGAAAGGATTTGGGTCCCAAATAACCCTGAGCTAAGACAGGAAGTACTCCAGGAGGCTCATAACAGCAAATACACCATTCACCCTGGAGGTACGAAAATGTTTCAGGACTTACAGAGAAAGTACTGGTGGAGGGGTATGAAACGGGATGTGGCTACATTTGTCTCAAGGTGTTTAATCTGCCAGCAAGTAAAAATTGAGCATCAACGACCTGGTGGAAAAATGCAACGGATCGAGATTCCAGAATGGAAATGGGAGGGCATTACGATGGATTTCATCGTTGGATTGCCTCGGTCCAAGAGACAACACGACTCAATATGGGTGATCGTAGACAGACTCACCAAGTCTGCTCACTTCCTGCCAATCAACACTCGATACTCAACTGAACGATTGGCGGAGATCTACATTCGGGAAATCGTTAGACTCCATGGAGTGCCGATTTCGATCATATCCGATCGTGACCCGAAGTTCACCTCTCACTTTTGGGAGCAGCTTCAAAGAGCCCTGGGGACGAAACTCAAGTTCAGTACAGCATTCCATCCCCAAACAGATGGGCAATCAGAACGAACCATACAGACTCTCGAAGATATGCTAAGAGCCTGTATGCTAGAATGGAAAGGTGATTGGGATTCCCACCTAGCGTTGGCTGAATTTGCTTATAATAATAGCCACCATGCTAGAATTGGGATGGCACCGTATGAAGCCTTGTACGGGCGACCCTGTAGATCACCAATCCATTGGGGTGAAGTGGGTGAGCGAACCTTGGACTCGCCCATAGTGTTGCAGCATTATACTGAGCAGGTCCACATGATCAGGAAGAAGCTACTGACTGCTCAGAGTCGACGGAAGAGCTACGCTGATCAGCGGCGTAGGGAACTCACTTTTGCGGTTGGAGATAAGGTTTTTATCAAGGTCTCCCCAACCAAGAGTGTGTTTCGTTTCGGAAAGAAGGGGAAGCTCAGCCCCAGATTCGTTGGTCCCTTCGAGGTTTTGAGCCGGATAGGAAAGACCGCCTACAGAGTAGCATTGCCACCGCAGTATACACAGATACACAATGTATTTGATGTGTCAATGCTTAGAAAATACGTTCACGACCCTTCCCACGTCATCCAACATGAAGATATTGACATCCAAGAGGATATGACGGTGGAAGAAAGGCCAGTAGAGATCATGGACCGACGGGAGCAAGTGCTAAGGACAAAGGTCATTCCACTTGTCAAAGTAAGATGGCAACATCACGGAGTCGATGATTGCACTTGGGAGCCCAAATCGGATATGCGGGATAAATATCCTGAACTATTCACCTTGTACTCTTAGCTGAATTTCGCGGACGAAATTCCATTAAGGGGGTAATGATGTAAGACCCGCAATTTTTCAGAAAATATCTGAATAAAATTCATGAGGCATTTACCGGTAAAAATGACATTTTTCTCAGAATGCGAAACGAATCAATTCCTGCGAGCCAGTTACACTTAGGATATTCGTCGAATCGCGAATATATGCTCAAACACTCTGGAAGCCATAACTTCCTATCTGAACAAAATCAAAGGATTCCTGCGAGCCAACTTTCTTAGTGGCATCAATACAAAGATAATGGCGTACTCAGAATTTTTCGGAAAAAAATCGCCGAAAACCCGAAATTCTTGCGGGACCCACAGAAATATGGGTGGGACCCACAGAAATATTTCTCAGAAAATATTCTAGAAGATTCTAGAATATTCCAGCACCTTCCAGCACCTTCCAGAGCCTTCCAGCTCCTTCCAGCACCTTCCATGGAAGGGATTCTCAGAAAAGCCCAAGGGTAAAGAGGGGATTCTGAAACTTGGGGCCCAAGTTTCAGAACCTATAAATAGAGGACCCCCCCTCCTTTAGAAAATCGCCAACCCCTCTCTCTCTCCTCTTTTTCCAAACCTCCCCTACCTAGCCTAGCCCACCTGAGCCCACCTGACCTGGACTGAGCCTGCCTGACTTAGCCTGAGCCTGCTTGACCTGGTCTGAGCCTGCCTGACTTAGCCTGAGCCTGCTTGACCTGGTCTAAGCCTGCCTGACCTGGTCCTAACCCACCTGACCTAGGTCTGAACCTACTTGACCTAAGTCTGAACCCAGTTGACTTGACTTGAACCTGGTTTGGTTCAAAGTCAAAGTCCAAGTCCTTTTTCGTCCAAAGTTCGAAGTTGATCCTTTTTCGAAGTCGAGCCTCGTTCGAAGCGTTTGAAGCAATCGGAGTCGTTTCTTCCTCAAATTGAAGTAAGTTCGCTTCATTAAACCATCTCTCTCAAGTATTTGATTGTTTGTATATAGCATATACTTTCTGAAGTAGTATCTTGCTTTAGTTCTTGGTTGAGCCCTCTAGGACACTTCGGTGTTCACGCGCTCGCCTCGTAACTATCGTCGGATATATATGTTCGAATACGCAGTATATGCGTTCTTCAAAATAGTATCTCACCCTAGTTCTTGGTTGAGCCCTCTAGGACACTTCGGTGTTCACTCGCTCGCCTCGTAACTATCGTTGGATACAGATCTAGGTGTATATCTGCTGATACTGCCGACGCGTCTTATATCGCACAGGCCATGTAATTTACCTTTGTCGTCGCGTCGTATGATGCCAAGGCTCCCTGCTTTCTGTACTTCCGATTACTGCACTTCCGATTATGCATTTACTTACGCCGTCGCGTCGAACGATGCCAAGGCTCCTGCTTTCTGCAATGTATTGACTTACGCCGTCGCGTCGAACGATGCCAAGGCTTCTGCTTTGTTATATATGTAGAATATTTCGTTCAGTTACACACCCTGAACAATAGTATATGCATTTCCTTTACGCCGCCGCTGTATAAAGCACAGGCTTCTGCTTATATTACATATATGGCGCGTAAGTGAGCGTTCAAATGGAGATCAACTCCAAAATCGCCCATGCGATTCCCTTACCGCTCCTCGTACAAGATTCTGCTTGACGAATGAAGCCCCTATTGGAAAGGCTTCCCCTTTTGGCAAAATGCTCTTTACGTAAAGACTAAATCAATTACGTATGGCCTGGCTATGGCCCAAGGTTCCTGCAACCTTGATGGATGCAAAGTACGCACAACGGTGCGCATCCATTTCCCAAGTTAAGCGTAGCGATTTCCCACCAAAGAGGGGAGATGCCGCTGAAATGGATAAAAGAAACGCACGCTTTCTTCGTAAAAGAGAGGAAGTGCTGCTAAAATTCCTGAAGGGCTAAGAATAGCTCAGAAAGAACGTAGCAGAAGTGCTACCCAGTTATGGAACGCCTTCTACGATGTAGAAAGGTTCATCGCACCACTGCCGGTAGAGCAGAGAAGGTGTTGACAGAATGGTTGGCAGAAGAGCTGCCAAAACCAGTTAAGTGGCACAATGATGTCCTTTGTTGGAACAATGTCAGAATGACTCGTCTCCCTGACACCTGCAAGGGCATCATACTTGTAAGAGCCGTTGCGCCAAAGTAGTGGTAGCGCCTTGACAAGGTCCTGAGCTCGTTGCGTAAAAATACGCCGAGTAGCCGATCCGTAGAGATCGAGTCATGTGCATGCTCATTGAGAATTATCAGACAACCAGACTCGTAAGGGCCGCTGAGCCGGAGTGTGTTGTTTCCACCGAAAGAGGTGAAGTGCTCGTCAAGGCCGAAGTGCCGAGAGCAGAGTTAAGCATGCATATGAATAAAACCTTTGTTCCACGGTGAAAACCGTGTGGTTGATTGGGGTCGGGTACATACTTCTCAAAGGCTGCCCTATAGGCATGCAATGTTCGTCAAGTAATTGTAAGACCGGCAGGCCCCTTTCAGAATTTCTCACCGAGGAAGACGGTGATGGCGCAGCCTTGAGTGACATATATTTCACCCGAACCTGATAGAGTTCATTGATGGCCTTCGTCACTCAGAGGTATGGAGGTCGTGGTTATCCTTAAATATCTAAGGATTGAACCCAACTACTGCAGTAGCAGAATGCATTCGGATACCTAGTAAGGATCTCTTCCGGTATGCTGTACCGTCCTACTAGGGGGATGGGGTCAACAGGCCTCTGGGGTATCTAAAATACATAGAATAATCAACCCCCAGATCGTCGCGTTGTCGCCCAAATATGAGTCCCCTAAGCCCAGGAGGAGGTGCAATTATCGAAACAAAGCATTAGCTTAGGTACAGCGCCACTTTGAATGTATGAGTGGATGACGTTGTTGAGTCAGTCCTGCATAACCTTTGTGAAGGTGTCATGGTCGGTATACTACTGGACCGATTGGGAAAGAACCCCATTGATATCCGTACGACTAAGTGAAGCTCGGAGAGCTGTCCTTAGATTCGTAGGATACGGATGTGCCAAGCATAAAGGCTTGAGCTAGACATCCATTCGTGACTCTGAGGAAGTCAAGGCTAAGTCGTAGAGACTTAAGAGGTTATTCTAACTCACAGCCCTGAAGAGGCTTATGCGAAGTCATGACGACTTGCGTGGATGTTCAACTCATAGCCCTGATGAGGCTTTTGCGATATACGCTAAGTCATGGAGGCTTGAGCGTCGTATTACGAACTGCGACCCTGAGTGGTCTATGCATTTACTTGAGTTGAATAGATAGGTGTTTGCCTACTTACCAGACCATCAGTGGTTCTGACCCCGTTTAATGGGGATTTCAGGTGTTGAACCTGCGTGGCGATATGCGGAGCAAGGCGGCATCGAGTTCCAGGGTTTCTCTAGACAGAGTTGTACTGCTTCCTTTTTTTTGAACCTTCACTGCTTTTCTAAGCAGTAGTGTTGTAATAAACATGTGCTTTCGATAAAATGAAACACTTTGGTGGTCAATGAGTTGCTTGGCCACACACCTGCAACGTGCTCGGAGTTTTCTAAAACCGACGACTCATTATCGTCTTATTCCGCTGCTAAAAGCTTTTCTAAGTTCCGCTGCAAAGAAAAAAAAAAGAAATCCATGAAAATTTTAACTTAGCTTTATTTTGGAAATCCGGGGCGTTATATATGGAGGTCGTGGTTATCCTTAAATATCTAAGGATTGAACCCAACTACTGCAGTAGCAGAATGCATTCGGATACCTAGTAAGGATCTCTTCCGGTATACTGTACCGTCCAACTAGGGGGATGGGGTCAACAGGCCTCTGGGGTATCTAAAATACATAGAATAATCAACCCCCAGATCGTCGCGTTGTCGCCCAGATATGAGTCCCCTAAGCCCAGGGGGAGGTGCAATTATCGAAACAAAGCATTAGCTTAGGTACAGCGCTACTTTGAATGTATGAGTGGATGACGTTGTTGAGTCAGTCCTGCATAACCTTTGTGAAGGTGTCATGGTCGGTATACTACTGGACCGATTGGGAAAGAACCCCATTGATATCCGTACGACTAAGTGAAGCTCGGAGAGCTGTCCTTAGATTCGTAGGATACGGATGTGCCAAGCATAGAGGCTTGAGCTAGACATCCATTCGTGACTTTGAAGAAGTCAAGGCTAAGTCGTAGAGACTTAAGAGGTTATTCTAACTCACAGCCCTGAAGAGGCTTATACGAAGTCATGACGACTTGCGTGGATGTTCAACTCATAGCCCTGATGAGGCTTTTACGATATACGCTAAGTCATGGAGGCTTGAGCGTCGTATTACGAACTGCGACCCTGAGTGGTCTATGCATTTACTTGAGTTGAATAGATAGGTGTTTGCCTACTTACCAGACCATCAGTGGTTCTGACCCCGTTTAATGGGGATTTCAGGTGTTGAACCTGCGTGGCGATATGCGGAGCAAGGCGGCATCAAGTTCCAGGGTTTCTCTAGACAGAGTTGTACTGCTTCCTTTTTATTGAACCTTCACTGCTTTTCTAAGCAGTAGTGTTGTAATAAACATATGTTTTTGATAAAATGGAACACTTTGGTGGTCAATGAGTTGCTTGGCCACATACCTGCAACGTGCTCGGAGTTTTCTAAAACTGACAACTCATTATCGTCTGATTCCGCTGCTAAAAGCTTTTGTAAGTTCTGCTGCAAAGAAAAAAAAAAGAAATTCTTGAAAATTTTAACTTAGCTTTGTTTTGGAAATCCGGGGCGTTACAGTGGGACTTGGGAGATTGTTCCTAGACCATCGAACAAGAATGTTGTAGGATCTAAATAGGTCTATAAAATCAAGTATAAACTCGATGAATCCATTGAACGCTATAAGGTGAGGCTAGTAGCGAAAGGGTTCACTCAAGAATACGGGCAAGATTATGCCGAAACATTTAGTTCTGTGATCAAGATGGAAACTATTCGATTAGTTCTGTCCTTGTCAGTTCAGTATGGATGGACTCTAAGTCAACTTGATGTCAAAAATGTATTTTTTGCATGGCACTCTCAAGGAAGAGGTGTATATGGAGCAACTCTCTAGTTATACCAAACATAGCCCCAACACGCATGTTTGCAAGCTACGAAGAGCCATCTATGGGCTAAAGCAGGCCTCCCGCTCATGGTTTGATAGTTTCTCTATTGAAGTTCAGAGACATGGGTTCGATCTCATCTTGATCATTTGTTTTTTATTTTTCGAGATTGTCAGGTACGCACCTTAATTCTTATATATGTGGATGATATTATTATTACTGGGAACTCCGATGAACACATAGAAGCTACCAAGATCTTATTGAGTCGACAGTTTAAGATGAAAGATTTGGGGGTTTTGCGTTATTTCTTAGGGGTTGAGGTGGATCGACAGGATGAAACACTTCACTAACCCAACACAAATATACTTTGGATTTGTTGGATAAGGCAGGCATGAAGGATTATAAACCTCTATCCACCCCTAGTGTCCTTAATCATAAACTCAGATCCCGGGATGGGGAAGCATATGAAGATTCCAAGAAATATCGGAGTCTTGTGGGTATGTTCCAATATCTCACCTTCACTAGACCAGACATTGTGTATGTAGTGAATCAAGTTTCACAATTCATGCATGACCCACGAACAAAGCATATGAATGTTGTCAAGAGAATCCTTCGATATTTAAAAGGAACTCTTGGAGATGGTCTAGTTTATCATCAATCCAAGACTAAAGGGGAGCAACATCGACTGGATGTATACACAAATGCAGATTGGGTTGGAGTTCCAGATGACAGGCAGTCGGTTTCTGGATATTGTGCTTTTCTTGATGGGAACTTGATGGCGTAGAGTAACAAGAAACAACGTGCATTTGCACGATCTAGTATTGAAGCTGAGTATCGATCTATGGTGGCTGCTACAATAAAGGCCACATGGCTGAGACATCTTTGACTGAAGTTGGAGAATCTATGCTACCCACCACTCTCTTGCGCGATAATCAAGGTGTCATACAAATTGCTTTTAATCCTATTCACCATAGTCGCACAAAGCATATAGAGATTGATCAATACTTCATTCGGCAAAAGATTGAAGATAGAGAAGTTGCACCTACTTATGTTCCTACGGCTGACCAAGTGGCAGATTTGTTCACTAAGGGCCGTACTAATATGCGTTTTGGTTCTTGAAGAACAAGTTGTCCATGTTGCAAAACCATGCACAACTTGAAGGAGGGTATTGAGAATGTAGTGTACAGGTCTAGTTCTAGACCCAAAATGATTCTTTTGTATTGTATTTACATGGTTGGTATTATCGGGTCTGGGTTGACAGACCCAATCCAACTTGTATCATATATATAACATTGAATATAGGGCACAACCTCTCATTGAGAATCATGTCAGTCATTGCCACCTCTCCTTCTTGCAAATCCCTTTCTCTTCTGCTGTGGATGAAGATCTGGTCGAAGGTGCTTGACTTCTAACAATTTCTACATATTCTAATTTCAAAAGAAGACATTCATTTTTAATATAACCCTTTCAAAACACCTACCATACATATGAAGATAGAAAAGCTAAAGATACATACCGGAATGCAAAATCCTCGAATCCATGCTATTCATTAATACGAATCTTTTTCAAGACCATGATGCCTTGCTCTGATACCATGTCACAAAATGGCATGGACCTCAATGCACTCTATAATGAACTCCAAGAATAAAAACACAATGCATTTGGATAAAAACATAATAACTAAAATAAAACACAATAGAATGTGAATGAATAACTTCATTAATAAAGAACATTAAAAATACAAAGAAAAATACATTTTAATCATCATTACAATACACTCAAAAACACACAAGAAGCTTAAAACTACCCATCACTCTCTTACCTTACAAAGGCACCCATATTTATAGAGAAACGGAGGAAGAAAAGAGATTAAAGGAGAGAAAAAGGGAGTCCACATTAGTTTGACTAGCTGTTGGACCTAGTCCAATGACTAGATTTCTAGCCGTTGGACCAGCAGTCCAACAACTAGTCTAAGTCAACCACAGTTGACTTAACTTTAAAGTATATAATATATATATATATATATATATATATATATATATATGTATATATATATATCTTAACAATATTTGAGTTATATCATTTGAACATCTAAGACAAGTAGTTTGCATTGTATGCTGTATCTTAATAGCCTTTAGTTTGCAAACTTAATCTGTTGAAGTGATTATGTCACTATAAGAAATAGAGATGGTGAAAAACCCTTCATTTTCCTTGTTAGCTTCGAATCACATCGGCTACTGCTGGATTTCTGGTTTTGACTGAATTGCCTGTTGCAATTTTACAGGTGGATTAAAGGAAAGTGTTAATGCAATATTTGATACATTGTTTTTTCTTATTTTTAGGTCTTCAAAGAGAATGCACTTGCTGATTATGATTTTTTCTTTTGGTGTGACTCAACAGAAAGATACCTATTCATTCTTTGTTTTATATATTTATTTCTCTAGTAGCCAACTCTCATATCTTACTGCGAAAGCTTATCCTGCTGTTTCAGGTGCTAACAGTGTCTGCAGATAAAACTGCAAAAGTGTGGGAGATTGATGAAAATGGAAACGGTAAGGTGAAGAAGACACTTACTTCATCTGATTCTGGACTGGATGGAATGCTAGTTGGTTGCCTGTGGCAGAATAATCATCTTGTCACTGTTTCCCTTGGTGGCACTATTAGTATATATTCAACCAATGACCTAGAAAAGATGCCAGTATCATTTTCTGGGCACATGAAGAGCGTCACTGGTTTGGCAGTCACCTCTGAAGGCAGCCAGAATATTATTCTATCTAGCAGTTATGATGGGGTGATTGTCCGATGGATGCAAGGAGTTGGATGTGCAGGAAGGTTACAGAGAAGGGAGAACTCTCAAATTAAATGTTTTGCAGTGGTGGAAGGAGAGCTCACCACATTTGCCTTTGATAACAAGGTAGCACCATTTCTTCATGTACATGTAGTAGTTGCCTTTATTTTTATATCTTGTGGTTTGTGTGCTTGCACCATCTTTTTGAAGCTGATTTTCTTGATGACTTATGATTGCAACTAGGCTGGAGAACATGATGATGTGTCTTTCTATTATCCAATATGATCACTGAAATGAATATATTTCAATTCAATCTTGCACCTTGATGGGGTAGGCAATTTACACACTAGCTAAAATTACTACTCAATGTTGAGTCAGGCATATTAAGCCAACAAGATCTTGTGTTCTAAATAAAACATGTCTTGAGGGAAAAGACTGACTAGATGTTCATTGCAATTGAATAACAAGAAAATGAAATCTTGCGTTGATGGAGAAATGTTAGATCCCTCAATATAGAAATGGTACAAGAATGTGCTTCACAAAATGCCCTTATGTGATATTACAGAAGTAATTTTGGCATTTTAGAGAACAATGGAGTGAAAAATATAAAATATATAAAGAATATGAAAAGTGAAGTTATTGATGACTAGTATAGTTTTGTGAACTCCATGTATAGTGAACTGTGATAGTGTTAATAATTTTCTCCTGTGGTAAAGGAGCTTGATTGTAAATTATATTTTTATCAATAAAAAATGTCACTGCCTTTAAAAGTAGAACTACAAACTGCAAAGATTTTGTCATAAAATATGACAAATATTGAGATTAGGGGTGGCAAAACCTGACACGACCTCCCAACCCGACCCGCCAACCCGCCTTTTAGGCGGGTTCAGGTTGGGCTTAAACTAACCCGTTTAATAAACGGGTCGACCCCCCTTGATAGAAATCATGGGTTCCTTTCTTCATCTACAAGCAACAGCACAACATGGGGAGAGAGAACGTGGCTGCAGCAAAAATCCCTAATCAGGGTATTCATTTTTGCTTCTCTGATTAAATACACACAAATACAATAGCTAGGGTATGAAAATACCCATTACATGTTATGATAAAATTACAGCATGCCATTAATGAAACATTAATGAGCATGTGTTTAAAATGAAAGGAATTGGGTCTGGATTCTGAGTTCCAGACCTTATACTAAATGACAGTATCTTTTCACCCCCCCTCCAGTTGTACATGGTTTTGGACCATGAACATCCAAAATCTGTCCTTGATAAGTCCTTTTGTAAACAAGTCAACAACTTGATCAGCAGTCCGCACGTATTCTGGTTCAATTTCCTTCTCTTCAACCTTTTGTCTTACAAAATGTTGATCAATTTCAATATGTTTGGCACGACTGTGGTAGATAGGATTGAATGACATGTTGATAGCACTTTGATTGTCACACAAGAGAATACTTTTAGAAATCGATTCTCTTCTGTCAACAGGTGTCTGATCCATGTTACTTAGGCTGTAGTAGCTGACATTGATCTATATTCATCTTCTGTGCTCGACCTGGCTATGGCTTTTTGTTTTCTACTGCTCCAGGAGACAAGATTTAGCCCAATGAAAAAGCAGTATCCTGAGACAGACCTACGTTCATCTGGATCTCCTGCCCAATCTACATCTGTGTAAGTAAGGAGTTCATGCATGTGATGACCAGGCATACTCTTTCTGTATAGAAGACCATCTCCAATAGTACCCTTCAAATATCGAAGAATGCTTTGAACGGTTTTCATATGCCCAATATGTGGTTCATGCATGAACTGAGATACCTGATTGACAGAATAGACAATGTCAGGCCGAGTGAAGGTAAGATATTGAAGCATTCCTACTATCCTGCGATATCCTGTAGGATCCTCGTACAAATCTCCATCTTAGCAACTGAGTTTCTGATGAAGTACATTGGGTGTGCTGAGGGGCTTACAATCTGTCATACCTGCCTTGCTAAGAACATCAATGGTATACTTATGCTGAGTAAGCGTCATGCCTTAAGGAGTCCTGTCAACTTCTACTCCAAGAAAGTATCGCAGTTTACCAAGATCCTTCATCTTGAATTTATGATTCAAAAGTTCTTTAACCTGTTCAATATGTTCATTAGAGTTACCTGTAATGATAATGTCGTCAACATATATCAATAACAGGGTAATTATATCTTTGCATTTAAATATGAAAAAAGAATGGTCAAGAAGAGACCGACTAAACCCATATTTTTCTACTTCAAGAGCGAAACTGTCAAACCAAGATCGAGATGCCTGCTTTAGACCATATATAGCTATCTTTAACCTGCACACGTATTCTTTAGAGTTCCCTTTTGCATACCCAGTGGGCTGCTCCATGTATACTTCTTCCTTCGGAGTTCCATGTAGAAACGCATTCTTCACATCCAATTGGTTGAGAGTCCACTGGTGCTCAACAGCCAATGATACTATGATGCGGATAGTTCCCATTTTCACAACTAGAATAAAGGTCTCATCATAGTCTTGTCCTTGCTCCTGTGTGAATCCTTTGGCAACCAGCCTTGCCTTATATCGCTCGATAGCACCATCTAGCTTATACTTTATCTTATAGACCCATTTTGACCCAACCACATTCCGATTATGTGGTCTGGGAACAATATCCCAAGTGCCAGACTCATGAAGAGCCGCCATTTTGTTGTTCATAGCTTCAATTCATCTCTTAGAATTTATTGCTTGATAAAGTGTTGTCGGTTGATCTTCCTTGCCCAAAGAGGTTAAGAAAAGTTGAAAATCCATCGTGAAGTTCTCATAACTGACCCACCTATCAATAGGATGCCGAGGTCGGGTAGACCTTCTGTGAGCAAGTGATTGAGTGGAAACATAAGGAGAATTATGCTCCTGATTAAAGCTGGGAGGTATCTCCTTCTCACGTCGAGAGTAACCAATGCCTTTATACCTTTCGGGGGCCAATAGTGATTCAGACGTTACACTTTCTTGAGTTCTTTGCGCAACAGTAGATACGTTTCCCTAGTCTCTTTGATTACATTAAGAAGAACATACATTATCAATACTAGAAAAGAGATCTGAGTTCAACCAAGGGTGATAAACTTCAATTTCAGGAGGAGTGCTAGCATTATGACCAAAATTTGATTCGTCAAACACAACATTTCTGGATATTTTTATGCGCTTGCTCACGGGATCATAGCATTTGTAGCCTTTGTAATCATCAGCATACCCCACAAATCTGCACTTTAAGGCCTTATCCTGAAACTTGTGCCGCATTGAACTGTCAACATGAACATAACATACACCCGAATACACGCAAATCGTGATAATTTGGATGCACACCATGCAAAGAGAAATAGGGTGATTTGTTCTCTAAGATGTTCATAGGCAATCAATTTATGACATAGACAGTTGTGTGAAAAGCCTCTGCCCAGAAGGTAACTGGAAGGTTACTATCATGCATCATGCTCATTGCACTCTTGACAATATGACAATGCTTCCGTTGAGTAATCCCATTCTGTTGAGGTGTGTGAGGGCAAGACACATATCTACTTATTCCATTTGTTTGGAGGAAATTTATGAAGTCATTTGAAGAGAATTCACCCCCTCCATCACATTGGAAACAAATAATATTCTGAGAGAATTGGTTTTGAACAAAAGAATGAAAATTCTGAAATAACTTGAAGGTTTTAGATTTACTTTTCATAAAGAAGATCCATGTATATCGAGAATAACTGTCAACAAATATGAGATAATATCTAGTGCCATACATGGAAGGAACTGGAGCCGGTCCCCAAACATCAGAACATATAATTTCAAATGGTCTTGAAGCTCTTTTATTAATGGAATGAAAAGGAAGAACATGACTCTTACACTGAAGACAACTAGAACACTTTTTATTATCGACACTTAAGTCTAGACTTGACTTGGGAATAAGACTACTTGAAACAAGCTTATCAATAAAGCGACTACTACAATGACCCAGACGACCATGCCAAAGATTCGACTCAATACATTCAGAAAGATTAAAAACACTCTCAGTAGAAACTGAAGATGATGATGTGAGCTTCAAGATGGAATCAACAGGTTGAACACGAGAGGAAGGATTCTCTTGGAACACGTACATATTTTCTTGACGTTTTCCTTCAGTGAATGTTTCTCTCGTTTGAAGGCCCTTAACACAAACAGAAAAAGGAGTAAACTCAACTGAAGCATTAATGCCATCTACAAGTTTAGAGACAAACAATATTTTTCTTGATATTAGGAGCATGAATGACATTTGAAAGTGCAAGAGAATAGTTGGACATGGGGATTACAAAATTTTCAATGTGCGAAATATGGTGGTGAGACCCATCTCCAGTGACTATACTATTTCTACCAACATAAGAAACAAGATTTAGGAGCTTACCAGCATCACCAGTGACATGAGTGGCTGCACCCGAATCAACATACCAAGTACCTTGATTATTCTGTTTGATATTCAATTCAGCTAAGGCAAATAATAGTAACTCTTTGACTTCTCCACTATTTTTCAATGTATCTGTTCCCTTTCTTGTCTCCAATTGCTTTCCTCTATTTTGCGGGTTAAACCAGCAATTTGCCTTTATGTGTCCCTTTTTGTTGCAGAGAAAGCAGGTAGGTATTGTCCTTTGCCTTTGCCCATTGGGAGGAACATTGGGTGTAGGTAGTATTCCACGACTTCCTTGTCCATTTCTTTCTTGACCCCATTTGTCTCAAAAATCATACCTACCACGTCCTCGCCCATAGGCAACTCCTGTGGCAAGAACATTGTGTGCTCCAACATGAGCATGAGTATCTTCAGAAAATCCTTTCAACGTCATCTCATACTGTAAAAGCTTGACACGAAGATCTTCAAATGTAGGTAAATCTGGCAAACACAATAAGGAAGTAACCATCATATGATAGTCCGACCCCAGCCTACTCAAAGTTTGTCGCACCATATCTTTGTCACTAACAGGGCATCCCACAATGGCCAATTGATCTGTAATAGTCTTCATTTTGTTCAAATACTCCATAATAGTCATGGAGTCCTTTCTTAGCATTTGAAACTCTTTCTTTAAAAATAATACTCTGGCCTGAGAAACTTGAGAATATGTCTGAACCAGTCGATGCCATAATTGCATTGTTGAGCATGAAATGAAATGGGGATCTTCGAAACACGAGCTTAGATTAACAAGGGCAAGTGTCAAGAATGACACTAAAGCATAACCCTTAAAAAGGGTATAACCGGAAACAAAATAAAAACAAAAATGTATTATTTATTGATATGAAAAACCAATTGCTTAAGAAGCATTGGAATGAAATACAAGAGGGGCTGCACCCCTTTATATACACAGCTGAAAGAGGACTCAATAGAGCTGTTGGACACAGTCCAACAGCTCTATTTAGAGCTGTTGGAATGTGTCAGTCCAACAGCTCTATTAAGAGCTGTTGGAATGTGTCAGTCCAACAGCTCTATTGCTAGTCAAGTCTGGACAGGACTTGACTAGCAACAGTCATTCTAGTTCAAACTGAACTAGATGACATAAAGACAAAAAATAAAAATAAAGAAAAAAAAATACAGAAAAAAAAGAAATGAAAAATGTATTTATATATATATATATAATAATAATATAATATTATTATATATACATATGTGTACAGTTTTACATTTTAACACTCCCCCTCAAACTTACGGTACAATGAGCGAAAGTTTGTCTAAGAGAAAGTGAAATCGGGGAGCAGCGAGAGGCTTTGTAAAGAAGTCTGTTAACTGATATTCTGAAGTGACATATGGCAGATCAATTATCCCGTGTAGATATTCCTCTCTGACGTAGTGACAATCCATTTCAATGTGTTTGGTGCGTTCGTGGAATGTTCTGTTACTGGCAATGTAGATCGCACTTTTGTTGTCACAACACATTTGTGAAGCCTTTGTTGCTTCAACTCCCATGTCAGCAAGCAGTCGTCGGAGCCAAACTACTTCCATGGTCGTGGTTGCCATGGCTTTGTATTCAGCTTCAGTGGATGAGAGAGATACCTTCTGCTGCTTTTTACACCTCCACGAGATCAATGATTCCCCTAAAAAGACACAAAAGCCAGTGGTTGAGTGTCTGTTATTGGGATCACCTCCCCAATCAGCATCAGTATATGCAATTAAATCAAGAGAAGAGGAGGAAGATAAGAAAAGTCCTTGTGAAAGAGAGGACTTGATGTATATGATAATACGCATGACTGCTCCCATATGAACAGAAGTAGGAGCATGTTGAAATTGACTTGCTGTATGAACAACATGTGCTATATCTGGTCTGGTAATGGATAGATAGGAAAGTGCCCCGACAAGCTGTCTATAAGGAGTAGGGTCTGCAAGAAGTTCTCCATCATCAATCTTCATTTTAACATTAACAACTTCTGGAGTGTCAACTTTCTTATCATCAGTAATACCAGACCTGAAAACAATATCAAAAGCAAATTTAGTCTGAGATAATAAATATCCTCTAGGAGAATAAGCAACTTTAATGCCTAAAAAGTATCTCAACAAGCCCAAATCAGTCATTTCAAAATGAGATTTAAGAAGTGTTTTGATTGTTTCAACTCCCTGTTTATCACTTCCGGTGATGATCATATCATCCACATAGAGAAGAAGCACAATGATCCCTGCATCAGAATTCTTAATAAACAAAGCAGTGTCAGTTAAACAAAATTGAAAACCAATATCAATCATAACACGACTAAACCTATCATACCAAGCTTTTGGTGCTTGTTTAAGTCCGTAAAGAGTTTTTTCTAAGCGAAGGACTTTACCCTTAGGAATACTTAGACCAGGAGGGGGTTCCATGTATACTTCTTCAACTAGCTTTCCATTTAAAAAAACATTTTTGACATCCATTTGAAAAATAGACCATTTTTTGATAGAAGCTAAGGCAATTAAGGTTCGGACAGTAGTCATACGAGCCATCGGAGCAAAGGTTTCTTCATAATCAATCCCATATTCTTGGGCATAACCTTTGGCTACTAAACGGGCTTTATATCTTTCAAGAGTACCATCACTCTTGGTTTTAATTTTATAAACCCATCGACATCCTATAGTTTTCTTCCCTGAAGGAAGATCTTGAATATTCCATGTAGAAGTCTTTTCAAGTGCATCTAATTCAACTTTCATGGCTTCTATCCATTTGATATCATTTTTTGCTTGAAAATATGTGGATGGTTCTTCATATGAGTGAATTAATGCAATAACTGCCCTATATGTGGGTGAGAAAGACTCGTATGATACAAACCAGTGGCATAGCTAGGATTGACGTGGGGGATGGGCAAACAGGGGTGTAGCAAAAAAAAAAATGGCGTGATAGTCGGGGGCTCAGGGGCAGCGCCCCCGAAAAAAAAATTGAGATAAAATAAAAAATGGCTACAATTATTAATAAAAATCTATTTTATATGGACAAATCAAACTATTTGCTGCAGTCAGGGCTGAGCTGGGCTAGGACTGGGCTTTTAAAAAAAAAATAATTTAACTGTTTCGAGAGGCAGGACTGGGCTACAGCCCATTCCTGCCCCCGCCCCCCCCAGCTCCGCCTCTGACCACCAAGATTGGCCGTAGAACCCCGAAAAAGCTTTAAGCTAAAAAATGAATACATTTTTTATGACACCGATGATGACCAACATGCACCATATGCAGAATTCAAGCAAAAAGAGTATAAAAATGCCTGTTAGACAAAAAATACAGACGCCCAATTATTAAAATCTGTCAATGGCCACAGTTACTCACTACAAGAATCCTAGACAATCGAGAACAAGCAATTCACTCACCAACTATCTGGTAGATAAAGATACGCTATCCGTTGCCTTCGTTACATTGATAGACATCCATACCTTGTTTTAGCAGCAGGCACAAAAGGAGAGTCCTATGCACGCACGATGACCAAGAAAGGATAGCAAGATTGACTCTTTCAATGAGGTTGCACCCAAAAAGGAGGAAAGAAACTAGACCCACGTTCAGTTGTGCCCCAAAAAGAAAGGATCAAGAACCAAATTGAAGGATTGGCCTGTATTGCTCCTGTAGAATGGATAACTGGATACTGTATCACCAGAGCCACTGAACATGAACAAAACCCACCCTCAAATTTAGGAGATAAGAGGGTCTTCTTCAAACTGCTAGCGATGGTTGCCGGAGATTGGCAAAGGTCCGACTGACTGTGACACTGGTGCCTCGCGTCGCCGGAGATTGCAGCCGAGAGGGAGAAGCTCGGAGGGGGGCACTGCCACCGCGGGTTCACCGAAGGGAGGCCGGCGGCACTGCAGAGCACAAGGGTTGCCGGCGAATGGGGTGGTCGTCTTGCCTGTGACTGAAGGGGAACGCTGGAACGGAGGGGCAGAGCTTTAGAAAACTGGCTAGGGTTTTACCCCTCGCCTCTTTTGGCAGGCTCTAGACTCATCGAGAGCCCGGGTCTCGGTCGATTCAGTTTCACGAGTCCCAATTCGACTCGGTTTTCCGAGTCATGAGTCGACTCGGTTTCAAATTTTAGGGTGGGCGGCCACCCACCCATGCCCACCCCTGGCTCCGCCACTGATATAAACTTTCCTGGAGGCCTCGAGATTCGGGATGATTGTCTAGTTGGAATGTTAGAATATTTTTCAAGTGCACATGGAGGATTAGACTCTTGTCGCCTGGAATATTGAATACTAGTATCTCTATGAACTTCTTCATTTTCAACATTAAGATCAATAATTCTTTGATCATCATCAAAGTTACAATCAAGGTCATATTCATCAGATGTTGATATTAGATCTAGCAAAAAGGAGTACTCAGTGACGTCTTTTAATTTTCTAAAATCAAAGAAGCTCTCCTTTTCAAGAAAGGAAACATTTCTAGACACATATAATTTATTATTTTTGAAGTCAAAACATCTATAACCTTTCTGGTTTTCAGCATATCCTAAAAAGGCACAGGGAATCACACGAGGAGAAAGTTTATCATTTTTGTCAGTAAATATGAAACATTTGCACAGTTTTATATTTTAACAGAGCAGTCATCTGGAATTGCCACAAGCACTTCTTGTGACAATGTAGAAGTGATATAGGCAACCAACGCCTGATCTCACTTCATCCAGGATACATACTCAGGATTTCTAACATAGGTAATAGAAAGATCTTTCTCACCATTCTTTTCTTTTTGTGGTATGAATTCTGGAGGAACAGGAACAAAACCATCCAGATGTCCAGAAAGGTCCTGACTTCTTATGAATGGTATGATTTGTTGCTTCCAAGTTAGGAAATTGGAATTGTTCAGTTTCTCAGACACGAGTTGGCTGAGAAAGTTTGAGGAAAGACCAGACTGAGAATGAGGGATTGAGTCCATATTCTTTTGAAGCCAAAAACAAGAAGGAATAAGATCCAACCAAGAGAAGGAATAAAAAATAAGAAATGGCCTTACGACAAAGACCCAACCACAATTGAATTCTAGTATAATTCAGAACGTAAATTTTAATATCAGAGAAGTCTAAAGACCAGACTAGTTTTTTTTTTTAACTGATGAACACGAGGCAGAAAAACAGGACTGCACAGTAAAGAATCTGTTCTGAATAAAATTCAATCAGTAATAGGTACGTTATTTTGAAAATATTGTGTTTTCCTTTTAGAATAATGAGAAAACAGGCAAAACAGAGATGAAAATGAATTCGAAGATGAAATTATTTTAATCAAGATAGATCTGGGCGTGCAGATCATAATCTGATCTGACGTCAATATGCAAATGAGTTTGGAGTGATCCTTTTCAACTCTTGTAATCACACATAGATCAAAAAAATTGATCTTGCTTGATTATTTTGCTTATGGATGGGTAAGATCACGTGCAGCAATGTGAAAGAAGTAGTAGATATGACAGAAGAACAACAGGGAATGAAAGAAGGAGGAAATATGCCAACGTGACCAAATTTCAGTTTTGGATTTTGGAAATAAGAGAAACACGTTGGCTTAAATAAAAAAGGGGAATCAAAAGGAGGTACTTGAAGAAGACAATAAGCAGATTAATGATGTATTTCAAAAGAGCAAAAAGAAAGAGGAGAGTACGAAGAAGAGATTTCAGTCCGGACTGCAGATTTAAATACAAGAGAAATCGATAGGAAAAATGAGAAAACAGGTACCTTAGAAGGAGACAAATCAGTCATAGAAGGAACCGATCTTCAATATTGAACCTGCTGCTCTGATACCATGATAGAAATCATGGGTTCCTTTCTTCATCTACAAGCAACAACACAGCATGGGGAGAGAGAACGAGGCTGCAGCAAAAATCCCTAATCAGGGTATTCATTTTTGCTTCTCTGATTAAATACACACAGATACAATAGCTAGGGTACGAAAATACCCATTACATGTTATGATAAAATTATAGCATGTCATTAATGAAACATTAATGAGCATGTGTTTAAAATGAAAGGAATTGGGTCTGGATCCTGAGATCCAGACTTTATACTAAATGACAGTATCTTTTCACGCCTAACCCGTTTATTAAACGGGTCGGGTTCGTGTTAGGGGTATGCCAACCCAGCTGACCCGTTTAATAAACGGGTTAGGCGGGCGGGTCAACCTGCTAACCTGCCAATCCGTTTACCCGACCCAACCCGTTTATAAACGGGTTGGCGGGTCGTGTCGGGTTACCCGTTTAATAAACGGGTCGGGTTCGTGTTTGCCACAGCCGACCCTTTTAATAAACGGGTCGGGTTGAGGTATGCTGACCAGCCAACCCGCCGGGTCGACCTGCCAACCCGACCCGATTGCCACCCCTAATTGAGATAGGCAACAATGCTCCATCTTGAGGTGTTGCAAAGATATCTATCGAATTGATTTATGAAGTCAAGCCTTGAACTCTCTTGGAGAATTTGCAATTCTATTCAGAAAATTTGAAGTGCTAAACATCTTGAATGCAACTCTTTCTTATTAAAGTGGCAAGTCACCAATATATGGTTGCTTCTTTTCATAGATATTATTTATCACCATAAAGCTTCCTAGAAGTTTCACCTGAATCTCTGCCTTTTGTAATATTGCTTTTACATGAATTCTTTTCAAATGGCCCAAAAGACATGGCTTTATAATTTGGCTTCAACATTTAAGCTTATGATCATTTGTCTCTTTTCTATTCAATGGTACGGAATTCACTCTCAAAGAAAATAAAACCAGAGGCGGTTCTTTTATGCACATACATGCAGGTCATCTATTTTGTACTTCAAAGGAATTGGCATAGAAGATTCCTTTTTGATGAGTAGCCTTCAATTTTTTGAATATTCATGGCCCATCTCAGTATCATTTCATTGTGCATGAATTGATTAATCAGGCTAATCGGATAACAGATATGTTAGTTAATTCACAAGGCTCCAAACTGACTAATAACAGTATCTTCCAACATATTCTCTCTAAAAGATAAATATACTCTTTGTTGTTCTTGTAACTTCAATCTCTAAGAGGTACGTAAATGAGACCAATTTCTTGATGTCAAATTCTTGAATTAGAAACTTAAATAGCCTTTGAAATTCTATATAATATTTCATTGAAATAGTTTGACCAAAATATGCAAGTAATATCATTTTCAATACTCCTTGAGAAGAAATAAAAAATGAATTGAGATTTGTTCACGCCCATGCTTGAAATGAGCAGTACTACATCTTTTAAGCAAGTAATTCAACTTTATGTTCATGTGGTGAAGACGAAGAATAGAGAAGAGATAACAGGAGGTACCACAGGGCTGTAAAGTGCCTCATATGGTGGGTGATGTCGCAGTCAACTCTCTTGTATGTTATGTCTAACTTTAGGTTAACCTAATTACACATATACCTTTTGAAAGGTACACCTTGCCATGTAATGATATAATATGACGAGCAGTGCTTCATTGGCCTAATCATAGCACTATGGATATTGTTTTGTTCTGACATTGTTACCGTGCCAGTTGTAATTTTGACATATAAAATGTCATGAGCAGAAATTCTCTTGATCCAATGTTCACAGCATAAGGAATTGATTTGTATGTGACAGTTGACACTATTTGTTATTCATTATGTAAGTTGTACAAGTGGAATTTGATTTTTGCACGTGCATGGTATAGTCAACCTCTCTCACGCTCTCTATAAACAGGCAACTAACTACAATTTGTATTCATACATGTGCATATATGTATTGGATAAACTGGGAGCTATGTCACATAGGTACGGGTGCAAATGCGGGGGCGGCGATGCGGCACTTTAAAAGAACTTGGGTGTGGGGGTGCGGGAGGGTATATATATATATATATATATATATATATATATATATATATATATATATATATATATATATATATATATATATATATATATATATATATATATTTTAACACCACCCCTTTACCCTTTCTCGTGGTACCCCATTCTCAAGCCCCATCCCTCTTTACCCCTTCTCGAGGTACCCCCTTATTTTTTTAATTGGGGGGGGAGGGGGTGCTCGAGGTACCCTTACCCATTATCGAGCCCTGTCCCTTTTTTTAATGGACAAAGTTAACCAAGTCCATTTTGGACAATGATAACCTTGGGTGCGGGTTGACCGAATTGGGTGCCACACCCGCATCGCGTCGACGTGGGTGCAGAGGCCTCTTTGGTGAGTCCCTGTGACATAGACTGGGAGCATGTCTGTGCTCGCTAGTATGTCTAATGGCAATAACATGTGAAAGATTTCCAAAGGCTATTCGGTTGGAGATTTTCTCCTCGTTTTTAAGTTATATTGTCCTAGTCCAATTTGATGATTTTATCAGGTGTTCTCCAAATATTTGGTCCTCTTCTTTGATCTTCGGATAGTAAATATTAGGGATAGTCCATATATTCTTGTCTGGAAAGCTTTCCAGCCAATTATAAAAGTTCAATACACGGTAGTATTGCTCACCAAGTCTGATGAATAGCATATTCCTTTAATAAGGAACAATTTCTTAATCTACCTGCCAAATTCCAATTGATGATATCCTGCTGTGGGGCTTATATTTTGTTGACTGTACAACAACTGTAGCTATGTACAATATGTTCAACTTGCTTTTGCTACAAGAGATGATCCTTTTCCCAAAATTTTACAGGTAAGGAGAATTCCGCTGCATGCTGATCAGTGTGGTGATGAAGAACAAATTGATATTGGTGCACAACCAAAGGACTTAAATATTGCACTTGATAAGCCCGAGCTGGCATTGCTTTCAACTGATTCAAGAGTAATCATGCTTCGTGGATCCAAAGTGTTGTCAACTCTGAATCTTGGGTTTGCTGTGACGGCATCTGCAATTTCACCTGATGGAAGTGAGGCCATTGTTGGTGGCCAAGATGGGAAACTCCACGTCTATTCTGTCAATGGGGACACTCTCACTGAAGAGTCAGTCCTTGAGAAGCATCGTGGTGCTATTAACGTCATTCGTTTCTCCCCAGATGCCTCTATGTTTATTTCTGGTGATCTCAATCGAGAAGCTGTTGTATGGGACCATGTCACTCGAGAGGTACCATCTCTCTCTCTCTCTCTCTCTCTCTATATATATATATATATATATATATATATATATATATATGTGTGTGTGTGTGTGTGTGTGTGTGTGTGTATCAATCCTTGAACACAAGCACACACACATAACAAAAAGAAAACAAGAATTGGTGTATGTACAGAGTCTACAGACAGTATGCGAGGGAGATGCACATTATAACACTTTGCAAACCATGTAAATCCTTTTTTTTTGTCTAAGAGAAATAATTTAAGCCAGGGGATAAGAAATCTTTCAACAAGCTTACAGAATAGATCAAATTAAGATTCTTAACCACCAGTCCTATTCCGACCAATCCAAGCTAAATCCCCATCTGACCATTTTATTGGCACAATCCAAAGCTTGTTTGAACAACCACTGAAATGCTGGATAAAACCAAAACAAATGCTCAATTGTTTCGTTCTCATCGAAACAGAAGTAGCAAGTACTTGCAAGCTGGAAACTTTTGTCTTTCAATTTGCACTGGTTATTAACCTTATCAAGTGCTAAGAGCCACACAAATATCTTGGCTGTAGGAGGGATGGAAACCCTGGACGGTGTCATTTGGAAAGTGGTCTACATCTTTACAGCCAAAAGCATGGCTAAATGAAGCTATAGAGAACATAACACATCCGTCACATTTCCATATAAGGAATTCTCGCTGTCAGAAATTTTCCATGGGCCTAAAAATCCAATAGCCATAACCAAAACCAATCTTCTACCTCTTGCACCTTGAAATTCCTTCTGAATTCAGTGAACTAACTAGCTCTTCCTTTCCAACATTCACTTACAAGTATGCTGTTATCTCTGTTTATGTGAAAAAACGGTGGATATCTTTCAGCAAGAGTTACATCCCTGGACCATAAGTCAGTCTGGAACCTCAGCTTGACCCCTTTGCAAGCTTGATTTGAACCATAAACTTAATTACCAATTCAATCACCCCCCTTTGCAAGGTCGTACTCCCTTGAAGATTTGATTATTTGGTTCCAGCCAACCACACCACCAGCTGAGATAGAGCTACCATTTCCACGTACCAATCCATTTATCCCTTCACCCAAGCCTATGGGACCAAAAAACAAGTTAGATTCCAGATTTGTTCAAAGCTAACAGTCAGATCTGCCTATGATCCAAGTAAGTGTTTTAAAATTTAACATTCAAAACAAAGAAATCTTCTGAAAAATATTAAATCCATAGAGAAGAAAGAGGTTAGAAGATTAGAGGAAAAAGCATGAAGATGAGATTAATAGATCACTTCGTCATGGCTGCTCTAATTCTGTGTCAATTTTTGTCATTTCAATTTGACTCAATGAAATAGGAAAGAGAAAATGAATATTCCAACTACAACAGGTTGATGTCCCAACTCATTAATCACATGGGATGATCTCTCATAATAGATTAATCCTCACTAGGATTGAGTTAATTTTTTTTTATTAGTCAAGCTAGGTTTGCCTGAATATGGCCCGGTTGAGATAGTGTGACTCCAACTGGTACTACAAATCAATTACCCGAGCCATTGATGACAATGATACAATACTAATGCATGTTACGTAAAGCAAAAATAAAAACACATATTGAAGAAATGCCACGTATCCTTACATCTTGTCCTTAAGAGTTAATTAAACAGAAAGATGAGCATTGTCAGGGATAGAATGGGCATGTTACAAGCTGTCTGAAATTACAGAACACAAAAAATTTGACATGAAGCAAGTTGAAGGAACTGGGAAAAGGAGGAGCCCAGTAAAGATTGGAGATCAGCAATAAGCAGGAATATTACTATTGGGGACCATAAGTTTAGCTTTAAGCAACAATGGGATTACAAAGCAAATTGTGGTGCATAAGACAAATACCAGTTTTGATAATAATGGTGTACTTTGCTATTAATTGCATGTTCTGGATTTTCATGAGAAGGTGACAAAGCAATCAAGACCTAGAATGAATTGATTCGGCGCAATATCCCTGTTATGAAAAATGTAGTAGACATTCATTCTATTGTATGTCAATGGCATTCTAGATCCAAAAACCTTGAAAATTCTTAAGCATTTATGGCCTTGTGTGCGGTATTATAATTACCCTTGTTTTCCTAGACTACAAAATGCCTATGTCACACGGACTCGGCTAGGGAGGTGCCGCACCCGAGTCGACACGCCCCGACACGGGTGCGGACACGGGTGCGGCTTCGGACTCGGCCCGGACTCGGTCAACGCCGAGTCGGACTCGGTCAACGAGTCCAGGCCACGTCCGTCCACATTTTGGACTCGGTCAACTTTGACCGAGTCCAAAAATGTCCATTTTTAAGACAAAAAACAAAAAAAAACAATTTTTATATATCTTTTTTTTTAATATATAACCAGACTGTGCAATGCATGCAGTTGCACAGTCACAGACTGTGCAACTGCAACTGCACAGTCATTGCACACAGTCTGTGTGACTGTGCACAGTCTGCACAGTCACAGACTGCATTGCACAGACTGTGTGCACAGTCTGTGTGACTGTTTCACAAGTCACAACTTATGTAAAAATATGTATAAAACACGATAAAAGGTAACCCAACCATTTGAGATAGCTAAATAAATGCTTTTCCAGTTTCAAAAAATACTAGTTTCACAAGTATTAGAAAAGCTAGCTTAAGAAGTACCATAAAGAAATGGGAATGCCAAATTGAAACTTTCGAAAAAATTAAGGTCATAGTTTTGGCTACTTAATTTTAATTGTTTACTAGAATTATATATATATATAGCCGAGTCCCCGTGTCCAAAATTTTTGAAATTGCGCCGCACCCGTGTCGCACCCGCACCCGCACCCGCACCCATGTGACATAGCAAAATGCCATGGTTCAATTTATCAGGCACAATGTAAATCCTATATGGTTTTTTAATTTTCTTTTTGTTTCCTAAATTCTTTTTACACACATTAAAGTAGTGGAAGGCTGTCATGCTTCATCCATGTTTTTTTTTCTTTATTTTTGATAGATTTTGTCACTATATTTAAGTTGTTCATACTTCTAACTTTTTGGTTCCCATTTGCATAGTCCATCTCTCTTTCTTCCTTTCCCTTCCGCATTAATCCTTTTTAGAAATGTAATGTTAATTACCAAGGTTTGATTTTTAACTTCCTGAACATTTGTCTCACTAACCAGTTGACTATCTTCTGCAGGTTAAGCTTAAGAACATGTTGTACCATACTGCTCGTATAAATTGTGTGGCTTGGTCTCCTGATAGCACAATGGTTGCTACGGGATCTCTAGACACAAGCATAATTATATATGAAGTTGATAAGCCAGCTTCAAGTCGTATAACCATAAAGGGTGCTCACTTGGGAGGTGTTTATGGATTAGTTTTCAATGATGATTGCACTGTTGTAAGCTCTGGTGAAGATGCATGCATTCGTGTGTGGAGATTAGTGCAGCAGTAACGGGATCGTAACTGCAATTGATGGTTGATTTGGTTTTGGAAGCAAGTTGTGTGGCCTTACATTTCTTGCTCTGTGCAGTCTTCGTCAAAAGAATTCTCTGGTTTGTTTGTAGGAAAACCCTTTCCAGTTTGTCTTTGATTGAAGACTAGAAGAACATAGCAGAATGGCTCGTGTTTTGATATGATTTTGCTTATGTGAGTTTTTCGCCTTTTTTGGGTTATATTGGGTGTTTTTTTTTTTCCTTCTCCTTTTGTCGGTCTGATCAGCCATGCATACACCTAAATATTTTCCATGATCATATTTGTGTATGCAATGTTCATTGCTGGAATTGTGATGAAATAATAGAATGCTTAATCCCTTGGCCTATTCGCACTCTCTTCTTTGTTCACGCATGGATATTGCTTTCTTTTCGGGGGGGGGGATGAAAGAGACACTCTTTCGTAGGAAAGAGAACTTTTACTAAGGGAGGTGAAACAAACATCTCCATGGAAAACATGTGGTGGTGTTTACATAATAAAGGCAAACAAGCATCTTTCCTGTCAAAATGGGTTCACACCACTGTTGTCTGTATCGGAATCGGACTTGTATCGTTTGGCCCAATGATTCAGGTGAATCCTCCAATATCCATTCTCAAGTGAATTATTCTGAATTGGCCAAAAAATAATTAAAAAATATTGTGTCAATCAGAACTTGACACATGTTAAAGCCATTAAAATAATATAAAAAATTAATTTTAATCTATTTTTTACATTTTATTAAAAAATAGCCAATTTAGGTCAGTATTTTCTGGTGCATCGACATTCAGGCCAATATCGACAACACTGGTTCACACCTTCCCCCCATGGGAAAGAACTTTTTCTCATGCGTCCCTTCAAGAAGTGGCTTCCCTTGGGTGGGGATGCAATAAACGCCCTCTTGATGATATTTCGATCTTAAGAATATGAAATAAGTCTCCATATGGGAACTGGTAGTTGGAGGGAGTTTATGCATTTGACAAAGTGGCAGCAATCCATTTCTGGATTTGGCATCTACCATTTTATGAGGTGGTAGTTGCTAAATCCAGTTTTCAATGCAAATACAAAGGCCGTCTCACCTCCTTTCTCAAATGCATAAAGTGCCTTAACATCATTCTCTGGCACAACTGCCACTCAGTGAATCATATTTTTGATCCTATATCCGACCAAATTTGATTGTTCAGTTGCATTTGATAAGCTAAAACTATTCGAGTATAATTCGATTCTGATTTTGCTATCAAATCTGATAAATATCCAAATTTGAAGGATATATGAATCTGTTTATATGTAACATATAGCGATTACGTAATGATTTATTGTGATAGGTATTATTATGTACAGTGATTACTGTGATAGCGATTACTATGTATAGTGATTATTGTGACCTATGTATAGCGATTAGTACGTATAGCGATTACTTTGATATTGATTATTGTGTATATGATTACAGTGATAGCGAGTGTGCAACGATTATTATATATAGGAATTACTGTGTATAGCGACATGTAAAAGTACAAATGAGAGTAATTTTGATTTGATACAAATAATATGTTATTTTGTGCTACACAGAGGTCAGAAGATAAGTAGAGCACCAGGTGAAAAGCTCAAAGGGCGGTGTCAGTGGCCTGCAGTTCTGTCGTAATATGGACATCTGAGTGAATATCAGAATGATCAATTATGAAATATGCACTTCAGTGGCTTTCTCGTATTGGAACACTATGACCCACCCGGTCAATAAGTGAAATCATAAGATGAACACATTCCAGTTTGATTCTTTTGAGATCACCATGACCCTAGAAGATGTGCCACAAATTACGGGTCTTAAGTGCCATAGAATTGTTGTCCTAGCATGAGATTCAAACTATAATGCAAGGGACAAGTGCACGACCCTTCTAGGAATGTCGATGGAGGATTGGGGTCAATGTATTTTTGGTGAAAGAAATTTCACATTAATGAAAGTTTCTTCTTTTCGTAATAAATGGGAAGGCCGGTCTGCTACATGTGCATCTGAAAGAGCTGACCAAGAGTTGCGCAGCTTCCTTCTTTATTTTTTTGGACTTACTCTATTTTCGGATTTGTCTGGTTCGAGGTTAAGTTACCTGTGGCTGCAGTTCTTGAAAGACTTCGATGAAGTAGACAACTATGCATGGGGTGCTACTATTCTTGCATTCTTATGCAGTCAACTTTACCGTGTGAGTAAGGGTACAAAAACCGTCGAAGGGTTTTAGCCATTTGTTAAGGTAAATATTTATTACATACTTGGTAGTTATAGACTAATGTCGTTGAAGGTTATAGTCTTACTAATATATTATTTTTGTAGGCCTGAGCATGAGAGCATATTGTCGCCTTTTGTCCTCAGTGTGGCCCTGCGATTTATGGTTTTTCCAAGATCGACCGATAGGCTACAATAAATGTCAAGGAGGATAATGCTAAGTTCATTTTAGATGGTCTGCAATTAAATGAGGTAAATGGTTTAAAATCGTTTATAATCGTTTCAGCATTTATCATTCATTAGTATAAATTGTTGAAATGTTTAGCATTCTTAAGTAATCATCGCTGCAAGAATTTGTCTTCGTTAGTACAAATCATTATCGCATTAGCATTTAGCATTCATTAGTATAAATCTTTCTAATGTTTAACATTCTAAAGTAATGATTGCTTATAAGATTTTGTATTCCTTAGTACAAATCGTTATTGCTTTAGCATTTAACTTTTATTAGTGTAAATCTTTGAAATGTTTAGCATTTTTAAGTAATCATCGCTGTAGGATTTTGTCTTCGTTAGTACAAATCATTATCGTATTAGCATTTAGCATTCATTAGTATAAATCGTTCTAATGTTTAACATTATTAAGTAATGATCGTTGCAGGATTTTGTATTCCTTAGTATAAATCGTTATCGCTTTAGCATTTAACTTTTATTAGTGTAAATTGTTATAATCTTTAGCATTCTTAAGTAATGATCGTTGAATGATTTTGTCTTCGTTAGTACAAAGCGGTATCGTTTTAGCATTCATTATTGTAAATTGTTGTAATATGTAGCATTCATTAGTGTAAATCATTTTAATACAAAACATTCATTAGCAACAATCGTTGTAATATATTTAGCACTCGTTATTATAAATCATTTTAATATTTAGCATTCATTAGCATGAATAATTATGCCTATACCTAAACCATAATCTCCAATGTACAGGTTGTGTGGAGACTGTATGAAGATGGGGAGGACGAGGACCAAGAGGTTATTGCTGAGGCTGCGAGACTGTCTGGCTGCAATATTTGGCTATTTAGCAAATCTGAAGCCAAGTTGCAGCATGGTAGTCAAGTTCTCCTGTAAGCTGGCTTGGGACAGTCTACCCCAAAGCAGCTTGTGGAAGTGAGAAGGAAGATGAATAGTGGTGGGGTCAGGAACGAGAATTAGCACGAACGCTTTAGGAAACAATTGGATAGCTGGAACAAATGAGGTGTTTGTAACATAGCATATGATTATAAAGAACGACAATATGACCTCAACTATTTTAAAAAATATTAGGAACCCATGCATCAAAATCTGGAGATTGAGAAGAAGCAACGTGAAAATATTGGGAACCCATGCATCCCTCCCGTCCCCCAACATGTCATCTCCCAGCATAGAAAAAATGTTCATCGTGTCCCTCTGCCTACAACAACGATTCCCTCAGTTGTAGTACACGGTGAGGAGCAAACACAACTCACAAAAAAGAAGGTAGTCTCTGTCACAAGGTTAGAGATGTTGGAGAGAGAGAATAAGGAGTTACGGAAGTAGGTGCAGAATTTGGAGAGATAAATGCGATCACAATATGGTACACTGGTAGAGATGATTACCAGTGGTTTGAATAAGTTCGAGGAAACCAAGAGGCCACCGAGAAAAGAGAGTCCACCAAGGAAAAGAAAGAGACGATTTGTATATCATAGTCCATCTGAGTCTTCAAGTGCTACTGAATAAACATTATGTGATTTTTGTATCCCGATAATTATTTATTGTAATTCTATAATTCTTTGTTGTAATTCTATAATTCTTTTTTGTAATGTGACATTCTATAAATATATAATTCTTTTTTTAATAAGTTCAACACACAAGTGCTACTGAATAAATTGTTGTAATGTTCGGCCTTCATAAAAAAAAATTGAAGAAGCATTTAGCGTTGTGTACTACAGAAATTATGATTTACTTTTACGACCTTTCTTCCTAGCGTGATTTACACAAAAAATGATAAAAGGCTGAAAGGATTTGTACGTATAAAGGCTACATGTTATCGCGATTTGCTTGATACCGATTGGCTTGCAATCAGTTCTATAAGAGATCGCGATTTGTTTTTTATAGAAGAAGTGTTCTATCACGATCTGTACACCCATGAACATAAAGCAAAAATGATTTGTCCTATCGTGATTTGTGTTTACGAGCTTTGTCTATAAGAATGATATGCCCTATCACGATTAGGGTTTAGGTTTTTGTGTTTTAAGGGTTTAGGGTTTTAGAATTTAAGGTTTAGGGTTTAGGGTCTAGGGTTTAGGGTTTGGTGTTTAGTGTTTTAGGGTTTAGGGTTTTAGGTTTTAGGGTTTGTAGTTTAGGCTTTAGGGTTTGGGGTTTGGGGTTTGGGGTTTGGGGTTTAGGGTTTAAGTTTTGGATCTATCTATATTTCAAATGGATCATCTTAAATAAAAAAAAATTGGGTTTATTTGATACCCAAATAAATTTAATTAAAAAATATATATGTAAATGTATATATATATATATATATATATATATATATATATATATATATATATATATATATATATATATAATAGTTTAGATTGGGTTTGCCTTTACGAGCTTTGTCTAAGTGAACAACACGTCATATCGCGATTTACACAATGACTGATTCATAAAAGGTAAAAAAAAAAAAACAATAAACAAATCGAGACGATGTTTAGACTTAGTAAAGAACAAATTGAGTTAACTTCAATGATACAAATCAATGTAACTTTATAAATACAAATTGATTTCGTTCACAAAGACATATCATTGTCACGGTAACTTCATAACTACAAATCGATGTGATTTACAACCACATTCATTTACAAAAAATATGAGTATTTAGTTATAATACATCATAATCAATGGTTTGGCTTAGATACAATACATGACCATCATAGATATGGAAATAGTTTAGACTCAGATCAGGGTTTGGACTGGACCTATAAGAGATTTGGATCCGTTTAAGACCCAAATAAATCTAATCTAATGTAAAAGTATTTTAGATCCATTTAGAGACCAAATTGGATCCTACTAAGAAAATAAGATATCGAATCTACTTAAAGACTCAATTTGATCTCATTATGTATATTAACATTTAGACCCATTTGGAGATCCAATTGGATTCCAGTAAGTAAATAAGGCTTTTGGATCTACCTGAGACCTAAATGGTTCTCATGAAGGTAAAATGAATTTGTTCTGAATTCAATTCGAGGTCCAAATAACTCCTACTTAAGAAAAAAAGAATTGGATTCACTTATGATCTAAATGAATCATTTTAGTGTACTGTGAATTTTACTAAAATATAATAAGTTTTTGATCTATCTAAATTCCAAATGGATCATACTTAAATATAATAACTTTTGGGTTCATTTGAGACCCAAATAAATTTAATTAAAATATATATATGTAAATTTGTATCTCTCTCTATATATAATAGTTTAGATTGGGTTTAAATTTGATGAGAGCTAAATAGGTCTCACATCCAACCCAATCCAATCACTCCCCTACCTAAACCCATCTGACAATCAAATACATCTCATCCCACCAAATCCATTTGAATATCCTATTACGATTTGCCTTTACGAGCTTTGTCTATATGAATGATATGTCCTATCGCGATTTACAAAATGACTGATTCATAAAAGGCAGAAAAGAAAAACAACAAACAAATCGACACAATGTTTAGACTTAGTAAAGTATAAATTGAGGTAACTTCAGCGATACAAATCGAGGTAACTTCATAAATACAAATCGATTTCATTGAGAAAGACAAACAAAGGCATATTGTTGCTTGATATTGATTGACTTGCAATCAATTATAATTCATTTTTGCAAAAGGCAAATGAAATGATGTTTTTTAATTAATGTGCAATGCAATTTATTTGTGTGCGCTTTTTTAAAATGAGCGGTATGTGAAACGATGTTTCCTTTATAAATGAATGACAGGTCGCACAAGTTTAGGAGGGTGTCGCTTCGCTTTGCTTCGTCAGTAAAGAATAGACGAAGTGACATTTTCTTTATAAATGATGAGTTTGTGGTTTGAACATATAACAGACAAATTATGTAAATCTCTCTGGGTTGAAATAAAAATTAATTTTACTAAACACGTCAATAAGTTGGACTATTATTTGTAGCAAAGGTAAATCGTTGTCTCCAACATAGATGTCATTGTGTAAATCACTTAAGGACATTATCTGGTATAACGATTCAAATACAATATATGTACAACAATTTGAAGAATTTTGCAAAAGTTTTGAGAAGAAACTTGGAGAAAGAATGGCAATTTTTGTGTTTTGAGCCAAACTTGGAGTATTCGAGCTTGGAGGAACCGAGTAGGATGCCTTCCATCCTCATGGTATCGTGATGGACATGAAGGGCATCCACCATTGTTGTTTTAAGTGCATCTCTGCTACTGTTCGTGACCCATAATGTTGCATGTGTTCCTTGGTGGCAATTTTAGATTACACTTCTTATCTTGTGACCACTAGGATTGAAGAAACATGTTTGTGGCTTGAACTGGCCAATTTTTGTCTCCATCAGTTTGGCTAAAACCCAATTGCTCTATTAAATTTGTGTTGTGGATGTTGTTATTGCTTCTTAAAACTGTCATCTCATTGTTAGAGTTGGATTGTGTTGCACCATATTTGAAACATGCATGTCTTTTGAATGAATAGAGATTTGTTAAGTTATTTTCTTGAAAGCTTGTGTGGTTGATTATCTTTCGTGTTTGAGTTGAGCATTGTCTAACCGGAGTTGGGTTTCAGAGAAAGGGCAGTTGAAAATTTGATAAATCACCATTGGAAGTATATTTTTTGTGCAGGTCAAATTTTAACCACCAAAAAATTAAAATCGAAAATCAAAACTTGTGCATTTGTGCTTGATGTGTGTTTATGCATTTTGGTTTGTCTGACCCAGTCCTGATAATCAGAGTGTATCTTCGTAGATATAGGTCTCTTTTGTGCTTACTTAGATTTGTTGAAAATCTAATAAACTCTCCTATATTTCCAGTGTTCAGTCCGCTGACAGATTTTGTATTTGCAGTCACCAAAAATAGATCTGAACAAAGAGTACAGTCATTCGAGTGACTGTATTTCTGGTGCATCATTCAGACCGGTTATTCATACCATATCATGGCACCCCGATATCAAAAAATTACAATTATTGATTCGTTGGAAAGATATTTTTGTTTTCTGTGTTTTCTCTGTTAATCAGTTTTTTCAAATTTAGTGACCTACTAAGTCAAATTCTAGTAGTATCAGTCATTGTCATATTCCATAAAATTTCACTTTGACTGCTTTTGCAATAGAATTTTATTTCGATGTCTTGATCACGAACTGACTTATTGTCGGTGTGCACCATATTCCATAAAACTAAATAAAAGGATAAAGAAACTACACAAAAATACCTTTTCAATGATACCTGATTTGCAGAAAAACTACGAACGAGATACAACCCTGACAACATTCTTAAAACAAGAGCTGAACAAGCATGGTTATTCCTATCCCAATTATTCTATACTATTTTTTAGCCATTTATACTAGAAACCCAAAAACATAATAAAAAGAATAGTGGCATATCGAGGTGTTATATTTCCAATGCCACCAAGGTTACCATGATCTAATGAGTGGTTGGAGAGAAACATCCTTTAAAAGTTAGACTATTTGGTTGTTCCAGTCTACAAAGCATGTTTCGTTTCCAATTTTGTAACTCCAACGAGAACCTTAGAGGGGTTTTCAGTTCTGACTCAAAATAGAAAACTTATTGACATGTATCTTAACTTTCCAACAACTTAAAAATATATGTTTTCAACGTTGAATCAGAGAGATACATATCTGAGAACAATGAATGTTCAACAAAAGTTTGTAAATATGCGAATATGCGAATTTTCTTCTAAATACACGATCTTCCTCTTAAATATGCAAAATTCCTCTTGAATATGTGATTTTTCTCTCAAATATTTAAATTTTCTCTTAAATATGTGTCTAAGTATTGCATCCAAGATTTGCTACAGACTTTACCACTTATTTTTTACCCAAAAAATGAAAGATTATGAAAAAATATAAAGAAGAACAAACAAACTAGGCATAAATACATTACCAACGATACTTGATTTGCTAGAAAATGATAAACGGATGCAGGGATACAACCCTGATAACATTTTTAAAATAAAAGATGAACAAATGTGATTGTGCCTATCCTGATTATTCTATGCTATTTTCTAGACACGTGCCAAAAATCTAAAAAAATAATAAAAAGTGCAGAGAGATCATGCTGTTCGCTTTTTAATGCCACTAAGATCAGCTTGATCAGATTAGTGGTGGGGAAGAAACATTCTTTGAAAGATAGATTGTTCAATTATTCTAGTTTGTAGGGCATATTTCTGTTCTATTTTTTAAACTCAAAAACATAAACCTTAGAAGGGTTTTCAGTTCTTACTAAAAACAGGAAAGTTACAGGCCTATATCTTCTTCTAACGACTATAAAAATATAGGTTTTCATTATTAGATCAGAGAGATACAGATATGAAAAAAAAATGGTTTTGCAGAAAATACGTGAATATGCAAATTTCTCTTAAACATGTGAATTTTCTCCTATATATGTATTTTTTTCTCTCAAATATGAAAATATTCTCCTAAATATGTGAATTTCTTCTTAAATATGAGAAATTTCTCTTAAATATGTGAATTTTGTCTTATATATGCAATTTTTTTCCAAATATATAAATTTTCTCCTAAATATTTATTTGTTCTCTCAAATATATGAATTTCTTCCTAAATATGCAAATTTCCTACCAAATATGTGAATGTCCTCTCAAATATATGATTTTCCTCCTAAATATGTGAATTTCTTCATAAATATGTGGGTTTCTTTCAAATATGCGATTTTTTGCTTAAATATATGATTTTCTTCTCAAATATTTAGGAGAAATCACATATTTAAGAGAAAATTCACATATTTGGAAAAAAATTTGTATATTTGAGAAAAAATGCATATATTTGGAAGAAAATTTATATATTTAGAAGGAAATTTGTATATTTAAGAGAAAAATATCATATATATAAGAGGAAATTCATATGTTTAGAAGGAAATTTACATATTTAGGATGAAATTTGCATATTCACATATTTTTTGCAGAATAATTTTTGTTCTCAAATCTTTATTTCTCATATCCGAAGTTGAAAACCTATATTTTTATAATAGTTGGAAAGCGAAAACACAAGACTGTAACTTTTTTGTTTTAAGTCAGAACCGAAAAGCCCTTTAGGGTTCCCCTTTCTCAGTTTCAAAATCAGAACAGAAATATATTCTGCAGACTGAAACAACCAAACAATCTATCTTCTAGTGGATATTTTTCTCCAACCTTTCATCAGATTAAGGTGATCTTGGTGGTGTTGGAAAGCTAAGGCCTCAATCTGTCTCTTTTCTTTTTATTATTTTTTTGGATTTTTGATGCAGGTGGGTAGAAAATAATATAGAATAATCTGGATAAACACAATCACACCTATTCATCTCTTATTTTAGGAATCATGTCAGGGTTGTTTCTCAATGCTTGTTCATTGTTTTTTAGCGAATTAGGAATCGTTGAAAATGTGTTTTGTCAAGTTTCTTTGTTTTTTTATGTATTTTTCAAAAATCCTTCATTTTCTAAGTAAAAAATTAATGGCAAATTTTAACACATATCTTAAATGCAATACTTTGACACATATTTAGAAAAAAAATCACATATGTAGGAGAAAATCACATATTTAGGAGGAAATTCATATATTTAGGAGAAAATTCACATATTTTAAAGAAAATTTGCATATTTTTTGCATGACAGTCTTTGTTCTCTGATATGTATCTCTCTGATATGATGTTGAAAATTTACATTTTTATAGTTGTTGAAAATGAGATACATGCATGTAACTTTCTTGTTTTGTGTTACAACTAAAAACCCCTTTAGGATTCTCGTTTTTGAGTTCTAAAACTGAAACAAAAACATGCTCTGCAGACTAGAATAACCAAACAGTCTATCTTTCAAAGGATATTTCTCCCCAACCACTCATTAGATTAAGGTGATCTTTATGGTATTGGAAAGTTAATGCCTCGATTTGTCTTTGTCCCTTTTGTTGTTTTTTCAGATTTCTACTGCAGGTGGTCATTAGCATAGAATAATAAGGATAACCACAGTCGTGCCTTTTCATCTCCTGTTTAGAAATGTTGTAAGGGTTGTATCTCAACATTTGTTCACAATTTTTCAGCGAATTAGGTATCGTTGAAATGGTATTTGTGTCTAATTTCTTTGTTCTTTTGTGTGTGTTTTTGAAATCATTTATTTTTTAGTTAAAAAATCAGTGATAAGGTCTTTTTAATGGTCTTTTTAAAATGGTCTTTTTAATGACAGATATTTGCAATTTTGGACATCAAACAAATTTTTGAAAATTATAAGGTTTTTCGTGAAATGCATCATTTTTGTCGTACAATACTTATGATAATTTTTCATACTTTTATTATCTCCCTTTCTGCCCCTCTTAAAACATATTGGCATCAATGCACTCTTAAAAAGTGTTTGCCATGTAGAACATTTGTCGGTCGAACAAGCAAAGCGACAAATGTTCTGGATATAAGAATCTTGAGTGAGAGACAAATGTTTTGGACTTTTGCATCCCCTCAATTAAATTGAGCACAGAACACACATGATAGGTGAATCAAATGCGGGACAACACCTCAGCAGGGAGTGTGGTGTTCCTCCAAGAGATTCTTCGGTGAATCAAACACCCCCTTAACATGATTGCACATCCACAAAATCATTTTTCGAGTTGCTGGTCCATAATAATTCTACATCCACACACAAGGGCTAGTACCAAGATCTAATCAATCACCAGCAAGGCACAATCTAATCGGTCAAACCCACCATTAGGTGTAAAAAAACTAATAAAAATATGTAAGTGTGCACAAGTCTCTTTGAGTTTGAGATTAAAGGAGCAGCTAACAACCATGACTATATGACACTAGCCAATCACATGACAGCATTGCATGGGGCCCACAACTACAAAGTTTAGACCCCACGTGAAATGTTGTCATGTGTTTGCCTGTGTCAAATAGCCATGGCACTTAGCCATTCTTTGAAATACTGCTCTAACATCTTATGAAATTGGGATCCTCAAAGGATTTTTAGCTTGACCCCCTTGCCAAAAAGCCTTGCATTTTTGGCAGTTTTGAAGATTTTAGATCCACGGATTTGAGATCTCTCATTTTAGTAATTGGAGGATTTGGCATGAGTTACCAATGGGGCTCGACGTGGTTGGTAAGAGCTATCAGTGTACGTCTCCTTGTGGTGGGATGTTGCAGGTTAAAAAACCTTAGTGGTACATTGAACAATAACTGGTGGGGTTATGCCTAACCCCATCTTGCCTTTCTAAAAAAAAGGATTTGGCATCTGTCGAATTTGACTTCAATCCAGAGATCTGTAACAAACCAAACTCATCCCTATTGAAAAGTAGATTTTTTTTTTTTATAATTGTGGAAACTCTACCCAGAGATCCGGAGCCTTACAGATATAACACAATCCAAACCACAAGGGATCTTACATTAACCCAACAATCGACTAATTAACTTTATTCATCAATAATTAAAGTTTAAGAACATAATCAAATAAATGTCCTTAATTATAGAGTCACACTGTCCCAAACAAAATATCAGAAAGTAGTCATGAAGCCTCATAAGCCCCATATAGTAGATGTCCTCATCATTGGGCTTCAGGACCTATGAAAAACATAAAGAGCACAGGGTCAAAATTAAAGATCCTGTGTACGAATTTTTCTAAAGATACAAATAGGTAAGAGAAGTATAAATCAATTCATATAACATTTTTAGAGGAACATGACTACAACTATCTCATAATCCAAACAACCAATCATGCATTTAATAACAATTAGCATGCAACAACAATATCTCACATGAAATGAAAATAGGTAAAGGTGCATAAACTAATTTCAGAATAGTAAATATGCATGATATCAATGCACATGCATGAATAGCTTATTAAATTCTTGTCAGAGTTTTCTTTTGTATGCATGTCGCTATTAAATGTACACAATTTTAGTTTCACTTTTCATTAAAACCTGCGGATATGAAAAAATGGGCACAATAATTCCCGAAGTTCAAGATATCCTAGTTATAGCTTAACACATAATTTGTGTTTTATTAATGGGTTTCAGATTTGGCCCTCGACCGATATCAAAAATCAATGTCATACATCAGAACATTAGAAATCAACATTTAATGTCGGAACACCAGGAAAATCAACATCTACTGATATCACTTTCTTGGTATACCAATAATAACTATGTTTGCACACCACCCTCAGGCAAAGTGACAGAAACTCCCTAAATCGTGGCTGAGAGGTGAACCACCATATCATATTTAGGAGCACAATCGCACACAGAGTTTTAGTATCCTTACGGTTCTCCAAAACCGCCATCTAGGATTCCCATAATGTAAAAGGAACATTCAAGAAGAAACATTAATTACACTATTTTATCTTTTTTATCTTTTATCAAAAGACATTCTTTTCAAAAGATTTATTTTACAAATCAACATGCAAAATACAACATGTGACCTTGGCCCGTTACAAAATTTAACAGTGCAATTAATTCAGAAATCAATAGTTTCAAATGGATTTTTGCAATGCATAGAATAAACTTAGAGCAACACCTGCTCATGGTCCACATGGCCTACAGTGGATCACATCTGACCACTGGTGCATCTTATGCAAAGTGAACATGTGATCACATAATTATCCAAACATGTTCACAAATGCACATTCATTCACACACAATACGAATGTGCATGAATAAACAATTTACATATGCATATGAACACATGCTTTCAATATACATTTTTATTTTCATGATTCATCTCATGCATAATATACAGACGTACACATGATCATGCTGATGCAACAACATTGTAATTTCAGAATTCACGTGTTCACTATACGCATATTTAAGCCAACACAAAACTCAAGTTCATGAGCATATGTAAACAACCACATCTTTACCAAATTCGAGTATGCTCGGGTTACCAATCAAAACATACTGAGCCCGAAGGTATGTTAATCATACACGGCATAACACTAAGACCTCATTGGCAATCGGTTAGGCTTAGGCAAAACCATCACAGCCTCAACCGATAACCATATGCAGTCTCATATTAATTTCTCCACGTATGTGGTGTCTCTTTACGATACAACCATATAAAAATTTTGTGACATTTTTTGATACAAGAACAGTCACATAAAGGCATGCATAATCAGTCACATAACATATTTTTAGTAATATTCATAAGGCATGACAATCCTGTAAAAGTGTGCATAACAGTCATATAGAAGCACACATTATGTAACGTTTTATAAAGCATGAACAGTCTTATCATGACATACATGAACAGTCACATGATTATGTATTTAACCAGTCCGATAATTTGTCATGTAACCAGCTGAAAATCAACTATATGACAGGCTGAAATTTTTGTTATGAAACAGGCCATAAACTGACTATATAATAGGTTGAAATTTTTATTATGTAACAGGCCATAAATTGGCTATATGACAGGCTGAAAATATGTCATATATCAGGCCAAGAATTCGGTAATGTACATGCAAAAAATCAACTATATAATAGGCAAAAAAAAATCAGACTTACTACAGTTCATGTGGCAGCAACAAAACAAGCCATATTCAATCTAACAGTGGCAGCATACCTGATCTTAACTTAGAGTTCAAGATGAAACTTTAAAGATTGTTTTGATGCTGGCCTAAATGGCAGCATCAAACAAAGTTGGATATGGGTCCTAGACGATGATAATTGACTGGGCTAAAACCCACTGACATCAGCTCCATTTCATCATTTTTTTTGTTTGAGTCTATCCCAGCTGACTGCAGTCAGCTGGAGTGTAACACATGAGATCTGCTCAGCTGACTACAGTCAGTTGGGCTTGACAGGCTTAGAAACTGCTCAGCCGACTACAGTTGGCTAGGCATGACAGATTATAAAATATGATCAGCCAACTGTAGTTGGTTGGGCACAGAAGTGTTTGAATTATACTTAGTCGATTGCAGTTGGTTGGGCATATTAGTGTCTCGTATTATTTTTTGAACCCTGCTCAGCTAACAACACTTGGATGGGCCTGTGTACTAGAGAAACTGCTCAGCCGACTTTTGTCATCTAGATTGTTCACAGTTCATAAAAAAAATGAAATAAATTTGAAAATCAATCCTAAAACCATAATTTACGAAATTTGGGTTTTGGTGACATAATGTAAAACATGAACAGTCTTATATAATGCATTAAACAATTATATTAGTATGTTATATGACCAGTCTGAACACTTATCATGCCACAGGCCGAGAACTGATCATGTACAGACCAAGAACCAGCCATATAATAGACCAATATCTTAATCATGTAACAGACCAAAAATCTAGTTATGTAACATGTTGAAAATCTATCGCATAACAGGCCAAAAAAAAAAAACAATCATTGACATCCGTAGATCCGGACCAAATTTGCACGTTTATGAGGCTTGTCAGATCTGTCCACCATTACAATAGGCAGATCTATCCACATTTGTCCATACCCATGGTAGGACAGATTTATCCTTGTGAACAGTGGAACAAATCTAACTATATGCACCGAAAATCGAAACAGCATGCATAGGGTAAAAGAATAAAATTTATGGATGGTTATAATATATATATATATATATATTATAACCATATATATATATATATATATATATATATATATATAAAACTAATGTAATGTTATCTATCAATCTCTCTCTATATATATATACCTAGTAAAATCATATTCTCATTTTTTTCTTCTTTTTTCATTCCACCAAAAACATTACATAAACCTCATCTGTGCTATTTCTCTGCATTTGAATCAAGAAGGAAGCCTGTACCTTTTTTTGAAGCTCAAAAGAGACCAGGAGAAAGATCGAATGATCGGAGAGAAAAAGAGCCTTCTTCTCCTTCTTCTTTTCTTCTTATTTTTTCTTCTCTTTCTTTCTCTCCCACGGTTTCTCTCTCTCTCTCTCTCTTTGTTTCTTCTTTCTTTCTTTTTCAAGTTTTATATCAGAGGGGGCCTCTAGAGGGTGACGCCCCTCTAGGGCTTCCTCACGTGGACAGGAGATAGAATTTTCCATATGGGATTCTATCTCCAACCTCCTTTCCTAATCTTTCTAGATTTTTTTTGTTGACTTTTCCAACTCCTTCCTCTTTCTAATTACTTACTTTTTTTAAAGCAACCAAAGGGGCTCTTATAGAGACCCCACTATTTGGTAACTACCATATCTAACTGAAATTTCAAATTAATTAATTTTTAATAATTAATTAATAATTAATAATTAATAATTAATAATTATTCAAAAAATCTAGAGGGTGTCTTATCCCTCTAGGAGTGTTTTTAACCTTAAATTTTCTTAAATTAAACCTTTATACTAAATTTAAAGCTTTGATTTCGTTGGACCTAGATTTTGGATCTGAATTTGGATCCAAGATCCAAATCCATATTCAATATTCATATGGATCTTGAATTGAATCAGATCCTAATTAATATAGGTCTTCGACTGAGTCTAGATCTATATTAACTTGGATCATGCGGATCGGATCTAGTCTGATCCAACCCGAACCCGATCCTATCGAGATGGGCACTTTTTAAAAAAATGTAATTTTTGGGCGAACTATAGTTCGAATTCAGGAAAATAAAATATCATTGAATTCAATATTTCAAGGTGCATCCAATGATGTATAACTTGAATTTTGCCTCCGATTTTCACATGAATTTAACTCAAATTTTGCTTAAATTTTACTTGATTTTAAAGGTAAAAAAAAAAAGTTTTTATCATATCTTGTTTAGCTCGTTCAGGTCTTGTCAATGAGACGAGCCAAACCCAAACTCAATTGACACCACCTAAAATTGAGGATTTATCAATTTTTCTGCAACACAACCAAAATCTTTGAATTTGACTGTGTAAAAACACACGATATTACATCCCTACCTTCTTAAAAGAATTTCATTCACAAAATTAGAACGTACTGAATAGGTGTGGGTAGTGCTCACGCATATCGACCTTGGGCTCCCAAGTGCACTCATCCAATCTGTGATGTTGCCAACACACCTTCACGAATAGAATCGTCCTACTGTGCAGTGTCCTCTCCTGGCGATCCACAATTTTCATCAGCTTCTCCTATGTCATCAAGTCAGGTTGTACATCAACCGCCTCATAGTGGATCACATGTGAGGGGTCAGTCACATACTTCTTCAAGATCGAGACGTGAAAGACATTATGAATCTAAGAAAACTAAGGGAGAAGTGTCACACGGTATGCGGTCTACCCAACACTCTCAAGGATCTCTAAGGGTCCAACATATTGAGGACTCAACTTCCCCTTCTTCCCGAACCGGAAGACACTCTTCGTGGGCGAGATCTGTACAAACACGTGGTCACCCATGGCAAAGTTGAGCTTCCTACGCCGCTGATTGGCATAGATCTTCTGCCTGCTTTGTGCTGCGACCAACCTCTGTCGGATCAACCGTACCTGGTCTGAGTAGTTCTTGATGGCCTCCGGTGACTCCACTGCTCTCACTCCAACCTTATTTCAGCACACTGGGGATCTACATGGTCTGCCATACATAGCTTCGTATGAGGCCATACCAATGCTGGCAGGGTAACTATTGTTATATGAAAACTCTACAAGCTTTACAGCCTATCTCACTCTCCTGCCCAATCTAACGCGCATGCTCTAAGCATATCCTCTAGTGTTTGTATCATGCGCTTTGTCTGACCATCAGTTTGTGGGTGAAAAGTCGTGTTGAACTTCAATGTGGCACCAAGGGCCTTCTACAACTGGTGCCAAAAATGAGACATAAAATGAGGGTATCGATCTGACATGATCGAATGTGGCACCCCGTGAAGCCAGACTATCTCATCCACATAGAGGTCTGCTAGACTCTCCAAGCTTTGACTGATCCTGATCGGTAGAAAGTGGGCACTCTTCGTTAACATGTTCACTATCACCTAGATGGCATCGTGTTGACAATGGGTCCACGGCAACCCTATGATGAAGTCCATTAAGTTGTCATCCCACTTTCACTCTGGAATGTTTAATGACTGAGGAAGTCCACCAGGTCTCTAATGCTTGATCTTCACCTACTGGTAGGTAGACACCGAGACACAAACTCTGCTACGTCCTGCTTTATCTTGTTCCACCAATACATCCGTTGGAGGTCCTTGAACATCTTAGTAGAACTTGGGTGAACAAAATACCTCGACCGGTATGCCTCACTCATCAGCTCCTTCTGCAGTGCCTTTGGAACCCACCATTTGTCTTTGAACATGATGGTTTCATCCTCTTCACGACAAAACTATGCATCATGCTTCTGGGCACTCATGCACAACCTCTCAAACTCTAGATCGATTGACTGAAGCTCCTCAATGTGGTCTATAATCTTAGGTTACGCCTGCATCCCCGCATAAAGGATGCATCCAGAATCATCTGCAAATGGTTGTCATCTCACAAACTCTTTGATCATATCCCAAATATGCCCTATTAAGCTAAGTTTCATGACTAAAGCCTTCTGCTAAGCGTGTCTGCCACTACATTTGCCTTACCAGGGTGGTAGGTGATGGAGAACTTGTAGTCCTTCAGGAACTCCAAACACTTGTGTTGCCTCAAATTAAAATCACATTGTGTGAATATGTACTTGAGGCTCTTATGATCAGAGAGGACCTCAAACTATTTCGCATACATGTAGTGACACAAGATCTTCAGTGCAAAGACAATTGCCGCTAACTCCAAGTCATACGTGGGGTAATTCTTCTCATGCACCTTTAGTTGTCGAGAAGCGTACGCGATCACCTTTCTGTGCTGCATCAAGACACAGTCCAGTCCGGTCCCTGAAGCATCATTGTACACAATGAATCTACCTGTCCCAAAAGGTAAAGTTAATATTGGGGCCGTGGTCAACCTCCTCTTCAGCTTCTGAAAGCTCTCCTCACATCGAGGTGACCAAACCAACTTTATCTTCTTCTATAAAAGTCGAGTCATTGGAGCCGCTATACGAGAGAAGTTCTCAATGAATTGACAGTAGTAGCTCACCAATCCCAAGAAACGCTTGATCTCTAAAATTGTCTTCGGTTGCTTCCAAGACAACATTGCCTCCACCTTGGCTGGATCGACCTCAATGCCCTTCTTAGAGATCACGTGGCTGAGAAACATCACCCTGTGGAGCCAAAACTCACACTTCAAGAACTTAACATAAAGTTGATGTTCTCTCAGTGTCTGCAACACAATCCACAGATGGTCTCAGTGCTCCTCCACGCTCTCAGAGTAGATAAGAATGCCATCGGTGAATATAATGACAAAAGAATCCAACCATAAACTGAAGACCCGATTCATCAGGTCCATGAATGTTGCAGGGGCATTGGTAAGTCTAAAAGACATCACCAAAAACTTATAGTCCCCGTATCTGGACCTGAATGTGGTCTTTAGAACATCCTCTGCCCTGATTCACAACTGATGGTACCCGAAACAAAGATCTATCTTACAGAACCAGCTCCTTCTTCAACTCAACCAGCTCTGCAAGTGCCATGTGATACGGTATTCAGGAAACTGGTGTCATGCCAGGCATTAGCTCGATTGAGAACTTGATCTTTCTGTGAGGTAGCAAACCTGGCAAGTCCTCGGGAAAGACGTTCAAAAACTCATGAACCGCGTCCAACTGCTCCAAATGTGTCACCTAACTGTCTGTCGCAGACACACTGGCCAAGAACACCATACAACCTTGCTTATGGTACTTGGAGATCTTCAATGTCGAGACAATCTTCACCTCGCTCGTTCATCAAATCGCCTAAAACACCAATACAGACAAATCAGGGCACTCTAACGGAACCTCATTTCTCCAACACTAAAGAGTAGCATTGTATTTAGACAACCAGTCTATACCCAAAATGACATCATAGAAAGTCATGTTCAGTATGATCAGGTCAGCAAACAACTCATGCCCCTCGATGATCACTCAGACTGTAGGAAAATATTTCTCGCAAGAAGAAGATGTACCCATCGGAGACATCACGTAAAAAGCCTTCTCGAGGCTAGATGTAACAAGATCAAGCAAACTCGCAAAGGAGGAGGATATAAAGAATGGGTAGCACCCAAATCAAACATCACACGAGCATAGTGTTCAAAGACTACGAAAATACCTTCGAGCAGGTCATTTTGATTACCCTGTGTGGAAGTTGTTGCAGCGTACACTCTCTTGTTGGTCCTCTGTTGCGCCTATTGTTGAGGCCTATGTTGCTACTATTGTTGTCCTCCATGAGTCGTTGGCTTGTTCGGACAATAGATAACGATATGTTCGGGCTGTTGGCACTAGTAGCAGACTCCCTTAAAGAGTGGACAAGAGCCCTAATGATGACTCTTGTTGCACCTTTGACACATGAACAAAGTCTTCCCCTATTGCTTCCTCTGTTGGGGTCGAGCCTTCTGATGCCCTTGTTGTGTCCTCTGCCTCTTTACCTTACCCCCTGCCACCCACAGGTGGGTTCTTCCTCGCTTCGCCACTGGTGATGCCCTGGTTACCCCCCACTCTTCTGTGATTCATCCTTGAACCTCTTCCACTCCTCATTCAAGATGGATGCAGACTTGATCACATCACTGAATATAGTAGGACAACTCGTCATCACACGAACCTGGAGTCCGTCTTTCAGCCCACGAACATACTTCGTTGCCCTTGCCTTATCATTAGTAAAAAGGTTCAAGTAGTAGCGCTCCAAACTCCTGAATTTGGTGGTATAGTTCACCAAACTCATGTTCCCCTGAACAAACCCAAAAAAATATTGCTACATACGTTCTCGTGCATAAGCAGGGAACTAAGCATCTAAGAAATTCTCATTGAAAGTCACTCAAGGAATTACCTCCACTCTGTCGTATTTCACTCATCACAGGGTGTCCCACAATTTCTTGGCATCACCCTTCAATTGGAACATGCCAAAATTAGTCTGCCTATCCTCAGGCACAGGCAGGATACAAAACGCCATTTTAGTCTCCTCAACCCAACTCTCAGCTGCCTCTGGGTCGGCCTTCACTGAGAAGGTTGGAGATTCAACCTAAGAAACTTCTTGAACATCACCACGGTGGGGTTTGGAGTGACCTCGGCAAGATAGACACACATGATCTGTTGCGCCACCTGTGCCTGGACGTATGTGGTCACTATCGTTGTCAAGGTGTTCAGGGCATTCAACATGAAGTCCCTTTGCTCCTGTCAATCAGCGGGAGCACCAGAAGTCAAAGCTCGGGAGCGGGTATACATCTAAAACATGAAAAATAGTTAAAAAATTTGCACCCTTATCAAACCTACCCCCTTAGGATTGATCCCCTCAACAATCATAATTGCATATTCACATCAAATTCCTAATTCACATAAAAAGGAATTAAATTAAGCCATTCTCACAGTCTATCATATGAAATTTAAATAAATTGATATTAGTAAAAAAAAATACTAGGTAGCCCTTACTAGTGATGGAGACTGCTCTAGAATACAAGTCATGACTTTCTGATAAAATTTGGACATGGCTTGATTATCAAAAGAAAATTATGGTACACAAAAATGATTAAAATATAATATTTTATGGTCGACTCTGATACCAAACCTGTAGCGACCTCAACTCATCCCTATTGAAAAGTAATTTTTTTTTAAAGCAATCAAAGGGACTCTTTTAGAGACCTCACTATTTGGTAACTACCATATATAACTAAAATTTGGAATTAATTAATTAATTAATAATTAATAAATATCTAGAAAATTTCATAGAGTGCCTTATCCATCTTGGAGTCTTTTTAACCTTAAATTTCCTTAAATTAAACCTTTATACCGAATTGAAAGCTTTAATTTCGTTGGACCTAGATTTTAGATCTGGGTCCAGATCCAAGATGCAAATTCATATCCAATATTTATATGGATCTTGAACTGGATCAGATCCTAATTAATATGGGTTTTGGATTGAGTTCAGATCCATATTAACTTGGATCATACAGATTGGATTCGGTTTGATCCAATCTGGACCCGGTCCCATCGAGACAGACCCTTTTTTAAAAAATATGATTTTCGAGCAGACCATAGCCTGAGTTCAGAAAAATAAAATATAGTTGAATTCAACATTTTAAGGTACATCTAATGATGTATAACTTGAATTTAACCTGAATTTTGCTCAAATTTTGCTTGATTTTAAAGGTCAAAAATAAAAGTTTTTATCATATCTTGTTTGGCTCATTTAGGTCTTATCAATGACCCATGGGTCAAACCCAAACTCAATTGACGCTACCTAAAATCGAGGATTTATCGATTTTTTTATGGCACTTAGCCAAAACCTCAAATATCTCTAAATTTAATACACGATATTACAAGATCTCGGCACTCAAGCACACCCTCATAATTGTTAGGGAAAAGTAATATGTTTGACTCTATATAATTAGGGGTGTCAACGGGTTGGGTTTACTTCGACCAAACCCTATAGGGTTCGGGTTTGGTGACAAAAAAGAATACCCGATTAAGACTCATGTCCCGACTTGAAGAACCGATTAATATATGGACCCGAGTATAGTTTGTGAAATTTTATACCAGACCCAAGCTTGACTCAAGCTTTGATTAAGACCATAAATTTTCAATGTAAAAATGATAAAAAATTATTATTTTATCAGGTATGATCTGGGTCTGGTTCATGTAGTTCTTATTGGATCTAGGTATGATTTATCTTATAGTAGGCTCGATTAGACCTGGGTCTAGACCCGGTATCCTACCCAAAAATATGATCCAAGTTTGGTTCCACCTAGGTCGAACCAAAGCCGACCTATTGACACCCTTACATACAATGTCGTAAGCTTAAAGTAAAAACAACCACGATCTAACATTAATGTAAAAGGCTGACATGATTCCTGAATGAGTAGATGCATCATTACGAAGGGCAATATAAGATGGGGAAAGCATTTGACCCTCTAATTGGAACTCACAGGAGAAGGTTGGTTTGAGCAAATGTATTCAACATGGTCGAATTCGTAAGAATGAACACTTAGATCATATTTTTTTATGTAAAAATATTATTTTTTGAAGGTTGAAAGTTTGGTACATTGTAGGCCGTTGATTTTTTAACCCTGAAAAAATCTCACATGCATGTTATAATAACATGTTTCAAAGGTCCTTTTCTACTAAACTAAACATGTAGATCGTGTCAAATGTGCAAAAAATAATAAAAATATTACAGTTTTTCACTGAGGGGTTCCTTACCCACGAGGGGTAGCAAATATTGTCCCATAAAATGGTCCTGGTTTTTTTGTGAGCAAACTTTCTTGGATGACATCCAATCACTAAAGTGTCATAGTGAGTTTCCACTTTCTCAGTAGGATAGAGTGTGCGCTTAATTGTTGGGTAGTTCTGGGGTAGGACCTTGTCTCTGTGTGCTGGAACAGGTCGCTAAGGACAAATTTCACCATTGTGCGCTCAAAAAGTGACTATTTAGAAAATATTTAAAAAATTTTAATGTTTAATTCTTTAGGATAATGACGGCATCTATTTTACAATTTAACAATATTTTAATCTAAACTTTATTTTTTAATGACAAGAAAACCCGTATCGAAGACCAGGTTGCTTAATGGGCTCGGCCCACTGCGATATAAGACCCTCAAAGATTAAGACACAACCACCCTATTTTGTGGATTCTGATCGGGTGCAATCACATGGCACAAAATTTGTGCATTATGCACTTGACTGCCCTCCATCAGGCCCTGGGCCCCACAACTGACAGGCTGTCCTTAAGATGGAGGGTGATCAGGTGCTTAATGTTGGTGCAATTATATTGTATCTGATATTTTCATTGTTTTTATGTCCCCCGTACACCTGACGCCCGAACCGGATAAGCAATTCAAATCTTGTGCAGGCCCCTGTCAATTCCTCTGAGTTTCGATCTCGCGACCCTATCGTTGAAGTAAACTTTTCAGTTCAAACTTGATAACTGACAAAATCAATATGCTTCCCAGAAAGTGAATCAACTCACCATGTCATCCAGCCATTAGAATAATTTGGCAATCAAATACTTAAATTGTAAACCATTTTAGATCTCGAATAATTTGGCAATCAAGTACTTAAATTGTAAACCATTTTAGATCTCTCTCTCTCTCTCTCTTGTAGGGGAGCAATTCTCGTGGTCAAATATGAGGTCTCGCCCTTGCTTGCGGATACTTGATCGCGTTTTTCTCTCCCCAGAACTATTTCACGCAGTTCTGGATGTCACTGCTTGTCTGCTGCCACGGACCATGTCCGATCATGGACAAATGACTGTTTCGTGGGGCGCAGGCTTCAAGGCATGTCGTAGGTTCTTCTTTGAGGAATGGTGGCTTCGGATGCCAGACTTTCAGCAGTTGGTAGGTCAATCGTGGGCGCAACCTGCTACGGGATCTTGGGTGGCCATCCGCATCCATGTTAAGCTTCTTCGTCTTCGGAAACGTATTAAGGAATGGCTAAGTTTTAATAACCTGAACAAGTTTAGGTTCATTGGCCAGTGGGAAGCTGAGCTCTCTGATTTGGCCCAACGTCAGGTCGATCTTGTTGGTGTACCGAAGGGTCAAGTGCTTCAATTGCAGGAGCGTATCGTCGTACTCTCTACTCTCGTTGCAGAATGGAGAGCACGAGATGAGCTTAGATGGAAGTTGAGGGCTAGAGTTGCATGGTTGGCTAATAGCGATGATAATACACATTTTTTTCATATGAACGCATCAAATAAATACAGTAAGAACTGTATACTCTCGATCGAGATCGATGGATGCCAGTTTGGTCCGCACAATTGCCTGCCAGCTATTACTTCTTATTTCTCCAGGTTGTATTCGGCTGACTTAGGCGTCAGGGGGGTCATCGGCGATATGTGCTATAAGCAGTTGGCGGCAAACCAATTTGTTTCTTTGCAGGTTAGATTCACTGAAGTGGAGATTTCGAATGCTATTAGCGAACTATCGGGATGGAAGGCACCAGGCCTTAATGGTTTTCACATTGACTTCTTTAAAGCATTTTGGTCAACTATAAAAACTGACCTGCTCCACTTGTTCGATGAATTCTATCGTAATGCGAGGCTGCCTAAACCATATCATGTGGCAGTCATCTCTTTGATTTCTAAGAGGCAAGGGGCATCAGACATATCCAACTTTAGGCCGATTTCGGTGATGGGTGCTCTGTATCGCATTATATCTAAGGTGTTGGCTAATCGGTTGCGCGCTGTCATTGATCAACTTGTTTTGTCCGAACCAGGGTGCTTTTATTCCAGGTCGAAGTTTGCAAGGATCCTTTATTTGTGCAACTGAGCTTCTTCACTCTTTACAGTCGACTGGATCACCGCACTTCATGCTAAAATTGGATTTTCACAAGACTTATGACAGAATGGCATGGGATTTTCTGATTGAATCTCTAACAAATATGGGGCTTGGCAGCCGATTTATAGCATGGGTTAAGGAGTTGGTCACAAAATCCGTATCATCAGTTTGCATCAATGGAATGAGAGGGGAAGAATTCAAGTTGGCTAGAGGTGTACGACAGGGTTGTCCTCTAGCACCTATCATTTTTAATATCGCGGTAGATGGTTTACCTATTCTCATGAAAAGGGCAGAAGAAACAGGCTTCTTGGAATCCTTGGGCATTCCTGGTTTTGTTTGTCACACAATTCAATATGCAGACGATACTTTAATATTTGGACATGCGAATGTTAATCAGATGTCTAGGTTGTACTTCATTATTAAAGTCTTTGCTGCAATTTCAGACCTTCGCCTGAACGAGAGTAAGTGCGCTCTGGTCTTACTCAATGCTGACCCTCTTCTCCAATCGGCTGCTGCAAGGATCTTCAACTGCCCAATATCCGACTTCCTGTCAATTTCTTGGGTCCATCGTTGCACTCTCTACAATCAGCGGGAACTTCTACTTGGATGTCTACCATAGAGCGGGTGCAAGGAAGATTGCAGGCTTGGAAGGCTCAATATTTATCTTTTGCGGGACGAGTGATGCTCATTCGCCATGTTTTAGCCCGATTACCAGAGTTTCGAATGAGCATGTCTATTATACCGACGACAGTAGAGCAGACGATCAATCGTTTGCTTTCGCACTTCCTTTGGTCTGGGAATGTGTCGCACAAAAAGTACCTGCTTGTTTCTTGTCAACAGATCATGCTTCCGAGGCACCAAGGTGGCTTAGAGATTCCAACTATGAGAAAGAGGAGCATCGTTTTAGTCTTGAAGTGGGCTTGGGAAGCTTCCATATCTCAATCTTCTTGGGCTATGATTGTTAGGCAAAAATATGGTAGTCTACATGAATCCCTTCTTTCCACGCCCAGTTCAGTGTGTCATTCGTCCCTCTGGCTAGAGTGGCGGAAGACACTTCGATCCTTCAGTGGCAGAGATTTTAGGCCTGTCCATGGCATGACATGGCTTCACTGGGCCATGGCGAGCGGAGATAGGTTCTCCATTAAGCAAGTTTACCATTCCTTGTTGCCATCCGGGATGAACTGGTTTCCCAGTGATTGTATGTGGGGTAAGGGGCCAGCTCCAAGGGCAAAAGCTTTGGCATGACTTGTGGCTCTGGATCGTGTTCAAACCCAAATTAATGTCAGGAAACGGGGGATTCAATTTCCAAGCATGTGTGTTCTTTACGAGAAGGTTGTAGAGGACACGACTCACCTATTTTGGCTCTGCCCGGTCATTCTAGACTTATTTTTTTAAACTTGGGGTGCGCCACTTGTTCAAACTCGTCTGTGCTCCGTTATTTGGGACCTCTTGCTTGGTCCCAGGATTGTACGACACAAAAAAAATGGAGATTACTGTGGCGGGTTTGGTTGCTTTCAGCATGGTGGGTCATATGGACTGAAAGAAACGACATCTTCTTCAGGGGCATCAAATTCGATTTCGAAAGGCTTCGACAACGGGTCATGTCTGATGTGTATCTGGCTCTTAAATTACATAGTAGGGGGGAGGGGCTGATCGGCTTGTACTCTGAACTATGTACAATCGCCATCTAGATTGTGGCTGTTTTGCTCTTATGTTTCTCTTTTGTCTCTCCCATCCAATATTCTGTTGGATGTATTTTGGTAATGTTGAATGGTGAATGTTCTCTCTCTCTCTCTCTCTTGTACATGCGCTACAGAGTTTGTAACCCAAACTGAAACTACAACACCACACGTATATTTGTGCGGATGCATAAACATGAAATTTTGCCCATCCAAATGGATGGGTTTCATAGATTTAGGCGATGTTTGGAAACTAGTTGTCAGAAGTAGCCAGAGTGGGAATACCAACACCAGAATTGTTGGTGATGGATGGAGTTGTAAGAAATGATGCAAGTGAGATGGTATTTGACACGTCCAATTCCACATTTTACATCCCACTTACATGAGGTGGTAGTTACCAAATACTACACCAGATCTCACACAGGTAACTGCTTCAACAACCTTCCTAATGTTCTTTCAGTATTATTTCCAACTTTTTAGTTGCATTCCAAACAGATGCACATGTGGAAGTGGTAAATCTCCCGTAAAATCAAAGTGGGCGATAAAGTAGTCGGAAGTCATAGGAAAAAAGGTTTCATTTCAAAAAAATTGCCTAGACCGGATATGTCTTATTTGCAAAATGGGACACCAGTTGATATGGCATTCAATCCATTAAGAGTACCTTCACGAACGAATGTGGGACAAATATTTGAATGCTCACTCGAGTTAGCGGGAGACCTGTTGGGCAGATATTATAGAATAACACCCTTTGATGAGATGTATGTTGGGTTTCCCTCCTTTGTGGGATCCATTGGTTCGATGCACATTCAGTATCACTGCAGAATTTCAAGCACGATGCTTGATCTTTTCGAAGATGATTTAGAGTATTTGCTGGATAGCGATTTGTAGAAGTCCTCTCAGCTAAATGACTATTCAACTGTTCAGAGTTTGAGGTTCAGCGAGTTGTCGATGACGATTTGTGGTGAGTGCCTTCAGTTGCATAGCGATTTGTGGTTAGCGTTATGTGTTTCAGTCGGATGACGATTTGTGGTTATCGTTGGATAGCGATTTGTGGTATCGCTGGATAGCGATTTGTGATAAGGCGCATCGTAAGTTATGCAAGATATTTAGTCTTCCGCATTTAATGTGAGTCTTGTCTTCTATTTAAGGGATGAATGAGAGAGCAAAAGCAATGGGAGAGAGCAAAAAAGGCAGAATATTAGGGAGAGAGTGTGAGAAACACTTTTAGGGCACCGAAAGGGTGCGAAGGAAAAAAAAAACAAGAAGTGTTGCGACACTTCTTTCAAGACAGCTTCGTCAAGCTAGTTCTTCAAATCATTCGTTCTTTGTTCCTCAGTGAGGCATATCCTCTTGTTCATTTCGTTACACCTTGTGTGTTTGTAAGGCTTATGCCTTTTGGCCACTTTGTAATCTTTGTTTGAAGATAGTGGAAGTTGTTGACCTATTGGTCGTCGTGGACATACCTCAGTTGAGAGGGAACCACGTAGATCGTTGTGCGCTATTTTTATTTTCGCAGCTAGTTTGTTTTGGTTTATTTTTCTACCACTATCATCATCGTATTGTTTTTATCAATTCACACTTGTGGGGAGACCCGGTACGTCCATTTTAACCCCAACATATGGTATCAGAGATTTGGTTAGTATATTTGTGTGTGAAGTCATGGAGAATAACATTGGGCGTATGATCAGTTTGAATGGCACAAACTGGATGGCATAGAAAACTAAAATAGAAGACCTCTTGGGTTATAAAGATTTGGATGGACCCATAGACGGTGTGAGAGGCAAACAAGAAGAGATGAAAGATGTCGAATGAAAAAAACTAGACCGAAAGGCGATCAGTTTCATTCGACAATGGATAGATGATAGTGTCTTTCATCATGTATCCATAGAAACTTTGACGCATGGTCTTTGAACCAAACTAGAGAGCCTTTATGATAGAAAGGCAGCAGTGAATAAGGCCTTTCTATTTCGAAAGCTTGTGAACCTCAAGTATAAAGAGGGCGGCTCTATTGCAGAGCATTTGAATGAGATCAAAAGCATTGTAAATCAGTTGGCCACAATGAAAATCACTTTTGATGATGAGTTACAAACTTTGTTGCTCTTATTTCCCTTCCTGAGAGTTGGGAAACCTTGGTGGTCACAGTCAGTAACTCTGCACCTGATGGAATGGTAACGATGAGCCAAGTTACCAGCAGTCTGTTGAATGAAGAGTCCAGGAGAAAGTCATTAGGTCCTTCTACCTCAAAGGCACTTGTGATTGAAAACAAGGGGAGAAGCAGAAGTAAGAGCGGGGCTCTGCACTACCATGGCAAATCCAGAGGCCACTCACACTCGAGCTCAAAGAAAGACGTCGAGTATTATTATTGCCACAAGAAGGGGCATATGAAGCGACAGTGCAGGAAGCTCAAGCTTAAGGAGTAGAACAGAGAGAAGAGCTCAGAAGAAAAATAAGGTGCCACAGTCACAGATGGAGAGCTCATGGTTGTCTGTGATGGCACTAGCATAAATTTGATCGATCAGGAGACCGATTGGGTGATTGACTCTGGAGCTTCATTTCATGTTACCTCACGGGTTGATTTCTTCACTTCCTACTCGCAAGGTGATTTCGGTAATGTCTGAATGGGAAATGAAGATGTGTCAAAGATTGTTGGCATGGACGACATTTGCTTGGAAACAAGTGTAGGCTGTAAGTTGTTGCTGAAAAATGTGAGGCATGTACCAGACATCCGATTGAATCTGATCTCTGCTGGAAAGTTAGATGATGAGGGCTATAACAACACCTAAAGTGATGGAAGGTGGAAGCTAACCAAAGGCTCATTGGTGATAGCCAGAGGAACAAAGGCTCGTTCCCTTTACACTTTGTAAGCGAAGATCTGGAAGAGTGTTGTGAATGTTGTGGAGACTGGCTCGTCCACAAAATTATGGCATAGAAGGCTTGGGCATATGAGCAAGAAGGGGCTGCAAGTCGTAGTTAAGAAAGAGTTCCTGACAGGTGCAGCAGGTACATCTTTGGAACCTTGTGTTCATTGCTTCCATGGTAAACAAAATAGAGTTTCTTTCCATAGATGCATTGCATCTAGAAAATCTCATGTTCTAAATCTTGTACATTCTGATGTGTGTGGACCTTTAAAGGTCAAGACACTTGGTGGTGCATTGTACTTTATGACTTTCATTGATGATCACTCTAGGAAAGTCTGGGCTTATACACTGAGGACTAAAGACCAAGTTCTAGATGTATTCAAGCACTTTCAGGCCATGGCTAAATAAGAAACTGGCAGGCAGTTGAAGTGTGTTCGCTCGGATAATGGTGGCAAATACATTGGGCCATTTAATCATTATTGCACCAATCATGGCATCAAGCATGAAAGAACTATAAGGATGACACCTCAATAGAATGGGGTTGCTGAGAGGATGAAGCACATCATTCTTAAGAGAGTCAGATGTTTGCTGTCACACTCTAAATTGCCAAGATCTTTCTGGGGTGAGACAATGAGGACAACAATTGATCTTATCAACTTGTCTCCTTTTATTCCCTTGAAGGGAGATGTTCCAGAGAAAGTTTGGATAGGAAAAGAACCTTTCTATGGACACTTAAGAGTGTTCGGCTGTAGAGCATTTATTCACATTCCGAAGGAAGAGAGGTCCAAGCTTGATCCAAAAGTCAAGCAATGCATATTCATTGGCTATGGACATGAAGAATTTGGCTACAGACTGTATGACCCTATTGATAAAAAGGTGGTTAGAAGTCAAGATGTTGTCTTATTGGAAGATTAGACCATTGAAGACATTGGTGAGTCTGAGCCATCAGAGTCCAGTACAGGTGATCTTATTGATTTAGATCCCCTAGATTCGCCGACTGTTCATGATTTCGTGGAGGAGATTCCACCTCCTCGCAATGATGCAAAGGAAGGAAGTGTTGAGTCAGAAATTGAGGGGGAGCCAACACCCCAAGAGTCACTTCCTCAGACTCCGATAAGGAGATCCACTAGAGACCAAACTAGCTTCTTAGAAGCTTTTCTTTAATAAAATCATATACTTTTGTCTTTTTATTGAGATTTATTGGATAATAGATATATGATGTGCCTTAGTGCACTTGTTTCTTGATTGGTGGATTCATGATTCCATTATCTTTTGAAAGATACTCTAACATCATAATTTCATCACATCTATGTAGATTATTTATATTGGGCATGATTCTTGTCCATTATTTGCTTGTCAAAGTTTGTAAAATTTGTCATGAGACATCTTGTGTTGGAAGTGATTGCATCAATTGACATATTGTTGTGCATATGATTGAACTATATTCATTCTAAGTCTTCATCTACCTTTATTGGATTTGATTTAAAACTTTGTTTTTTCAAATCGGTACTTTTTTATATGAACTCACTTATTTGAAAATCAATTTCCGTGAGTATTTTTTGCCTTCTTTTGGCATTGTTTTTTGTCCATCATAGATTTTTCTAGGATGCGCCATTTATTTTTGGCCTTGTTGTTGGGTCAGAGTTAGCCGTTGAGGTGAGTTATGTGTGCACCTCATGTCATCTTACTAGTCTAGATTCCCAAAGGTTATGAGTGATGTGTTGTCACTTGTCTTGGGTTTGATTGGTATCTACATCCATGTTGCTTTTGTTGAACAAGAGATGCTTGTTGGGGTGAGTTGTGTGCACCTTGGTTTTCTTATCAGTATAGATTGTCGCCTTATAGTTTGGCTCTAATTGACGGTTGTTTGATCTCTAGTTCTATGAGTGTGTTATATCACTCATTTGTTTATTTGGACAATGTTATTATGAATACTTATAATTATGTTTATCTGTGATGGTTATCTATTTTGAAAATATGGTGTTTGAAAGATTGTTAAAATTGATACATTTATCCTTCTTGATGACATTAGTTTGTTTTTATTACAAGCTCTCTTACTTCGTGTCTTCTCCTATTATGTCTCTTATTTAAAAGATATTTTTGTGGTGAGTTATATGCACCCATTGGTTATTCACATTTTGTGTGTTTGTATTATACTCTTATTCTAGTAGCTGATGCACTTGAATATTGAGGTTTGTCTCTTATTTAAGTGTCATTTTACGTAGACAAGAAAGATTTGTTTGCAATGAGTTAGGTGCACTCATTGGTTATTCATACTTTTTGTGTGTTTGTATTATGCTCTTTTTCTAGTAGCTGAAACATTGAGGTTTGTCTCTTATTTAAGTGTTATTTTATATAGATGAGATGTTCACACTTTTTATGTGTTTGTTAAGCTCATAAGTGGCATTGTCATTGATCTCTTGTTCTAGCAGCTATTACACTTGAATTTTGAGGTTTGAAGGTCAAGCGAGGTAAATTGCTTATGGTGGTCGAACTATTGTGAAGGTTTGCAAAATATCATTTCTTGATATTTGTGGGATTTTCAAATCTCTCCACAAAATTTCTAAAAAAAATTCACTCATTTACCCTTGTCTGGGAAATGGTTATTGAAAATTCTTCATGCATTTTGCATTGAATATGTTTTAATTGCATGCTTAAAGATATTTTAAATGTGTTCCATGATTAGTTATCTTGGGTGATTTACATCATGATATGCCTTGGTTGCATAGGATGCAATATTTTGAGTGTATTTATAGATATTGTTTCTATTGTTGAGATTTAAATTGTTATTAATATTTGTCATTATTACAAAATATCTCTTGTTATGATTTGTACGTGGGATTTTGAACTTCCCCATTATTTCTGTTGTACATTTAATATGGCTACTTGTTTTGAAAAACCCTTCTTTATGAATATTTTTTGTGTGGGTTAAACTCTTTTGTGAGTTATTTATTCATGGTATTGATGTTGTTTGAAAATTCATATTTCATGCATTAATGTGCTTTTCGAGATAGATGTGTGTATTGACTTTCAATAATGCATGTTTTCATGAATGTTTAAAGTGATGAATGATTTATACGTTTATCTTTGAGATATTTTATGCATGCATCTCTTCTTTTGATAATATGCAATTGTGTTCTCTTATAAATCAAGAACTATGATTTCGTAAAATTATCTATTGAGGTGAGACTCTCAATGAATATTGTGTATAAAAATTTAATGACTTTCAAAATTGATGTTGAAAAATTTTCTTACTATTAAAAGATTTTGAAAATTATTAAAATGTCTTATTAAATATGTATTGTATTTTTGGCGTGTTTGGTCATTTATATATATATATATATATATATATATATATATATATAGAGAGAGAGAGAGAGAGAGAGAGAGACAGAGAGATGGGTGTGTACGAAATGAAATATGCGAATGAAATGTGCTAAATGGGTTTTTCTGCTCTTTTGGTGTGGGTTTTTTTTTTGCAGTTCTGACCCCATAAATGTGTTGGGCATGGTCAATTTACGAGGAATCCACACTTGGATCATGTGTTTTCGATGAAAAAAATGATATTTGGAGCCTAAAAATTAACAAAGATTTTGGAATGGTGATTTTTTAAACGTTATAAAAACCCGCTCATATATCAGAATCGAACACTTAAAGAGTTGAACCCTATAAAATCAAGTACATAGATCACATTTGTATGATTAGAATTTAAAAATAAAACAAAAAAACCCTGAAAAACTCATTTAGCATGTTTCATCTAGCATATTTTATTTAGCACGTACCCATTACTCTCTCTCTCTCTCTTTATATATATATATATATATATATATATATATATATATATATATATATATATATATATAGTTATTTTTAGTTGGATTGCTCCTTTTGTACTCTTTAAAATATTGGCATTATTGATGATTCTAGAGACCTTTCGAGCATATCAAGGAAGATCTAGAAGCTCCTTCAAGAATTTGTATTATAGAAGAACATGTCGATATCTTGTGTAATGGGATTCCTTTTGTAATTGCAAACTTATAGTGAGTCAATGTAAGTTTGAGCGGGGGCGTTAACATATATCATGGTTGCCAGTCGAGGAAGCAGGAGCAGGAATGAATATGATGATGTGTCTTTCTATTATCCAATATGATCACTGAAATGAATATATTTCAATTCAATCTTGCACCTTGATGGGGTAGGCAATTTACACACTAGCTAAAATTACTACTCAATGTTGAGTCAGGCATAGTAAGCCAACAAGATCTTGTGTTCTAAATAAAACATGTCTTGAGGGAAAAGACTGACTAGATGTTCATTGCAATTGAATAACAAGAAAATGAAATCTTGCGTTGATGGAGAAATGTTAGATCCCTCAATATAGAAATGGTACAAGAATGTGCTTCACAAAATGCCCTTATGTGATATTACAGAAATAATTTTGGCATTTTAGAGAACAATGGAGTGAAAAATATAAAATATATAAAGAATATGAAAAGTGAAGTTATTGATGACTAGTATAGTTTTGTGAACTCCATGTATAGTGAACTGTGATAGTGTTAATAATTTTCTCCTGTGGTAAAGGAGCTTGATTGTAAATTATATTTTTATCAATAAAAAATGTCACTGCCTTTAAAAGTAGAACTACAAACTGCAAAGATTTTGTCATAAAATATGACAAATATTGAGATTAGGGGTGGCAAAACCTGACAAGACCTCCCAACCCGACCCGCCAACCCGCCTTTTAGGCGGGTTCAGGTTGGGCTTAAACTAACCCGTTTAATAAACGGGTCGACCCACCTTGATAGAAATCATGGGTTCCTTTCTTCATCTACAAGCAACAGCACAACATGGGGAGAGAGGACGTGGCTGCAGCAAAAATCCCTAATCAGGGTATTCATTTTTGCTTCTCTGATTAAATACACACAAATACAATAGCTAGGGTATGCCCATTACATGTTATGATAAAATTACAGCATGCCATTAATGAAACATTAATGAGCATGTGTTTAAAATGAAAGGAATTGGGTCTGGATTCTGAGTTCCAGACCTTATACTAAATGACAGTATCTTTTCACCCCCCCTCCAGTTGTACATGGTTTTGGACCATGAACATCCAAAATCTGTCCTTGATAAGTCCTTTTGTAAACAAGTCAACAACTTGATCAGCAGTCCGCACGTATTCTGGTTCAATTTCCTTCTCTTCAACCTTTTGTCTTACAAAATGTTGATCAATTTCAATATGTTTGGCACGACTGTGGTAGATAGGATTGAATGACATGTTGATAGCACTTTGATTGTCACACAAGAGAATACTTTTAGAAATCGATTCTCTTCTGTCAACAGGTGTCTGATCCATGTTACTTAGGCTGTAGTAGCTGACATTGATCTATATTCATCTTCTGTGCTCGACCTGGCTATGGCTTTTTGTTTTCTACTGCTCCAGGAGACAAGATTTAGCCCAATGAAAATGCAGTATCCTGAGACAGACCTACGTTCATCTGGATCTCCTGCCCAATCTACATCTGTGTAAGTAAGGAGTTCATGCATGTGATGACCAGGCATACTCTTTCTGTACAGAAGACCATCTCCAATAGTACCCTTCAAATATCGAAGAATGCGTTTAACGGTTTTCATATGCCCAATATGTGGTTCATGCATGAACTGAGATACCTGATTGACAGAATAGACAATGTCAGGCCGAGTGAAGGTAAGATATTGAAGCATTCCTACTATCCTGCGATATCCTGTAGGATCCTCGTACAAATCTCCATCTTAGCAACTGAGTTTCTGATGAAGTACATTGGGTGTGCTGAGGGGCTTACAATCTGTCATACCTGCCTTGCTAAGAACATCAATGGTATACTTATGCTGAGTAAGCGTCATGCCTTAAGGAGTCCTGTCAACTTCTACTCCAAGAAAGTATCGCAGTTTACCAAGATCCTTCATCTTGAATTTATGATTCAAAAGTTCTTTAACCTGTTCAATATGTTCATTAGAGTTACCTGTAATGATAATGTCATCAACATATATCAATAACAGGGTAATTATATCTTTGCATTTAAATATGAAAAGAGAATGGTCAAGAAGAGACCGACTAAACCCATATTTTTCTACTTCAAGAGCGAAACTGTCAAACCAAGAACGAGATGCCTGCTTTAGACCATATATAGCTATCTTTAACCTGCACACGTATTCTTTAGAGTTCCCTTTTGCATACCCAGTGGGCTGCTCCATGTATACTTCTTCCTTCGGAGTTCCATGTAGAAACACATTCTTCACATCCAATTGGTTGAGAGTCCACTGGTGCTCAACAGCCAATGATACTATGATGCGGATAGTTCCCATTTTCACAACTAGAATAAAGGTCTCATCATAGTCTTGTCCTTGCTCCTGTGTGAATCCTTTGGCAACCAGCCTTGCCTTATATCGCTCGATAGCACCATCTAGCTTATACTTTATCTTATAGACCCATTTTGACCCAACCACATTCCGATTATATGGTCTGGGAACAATATCCCAAGTGCCAGACTCATGAAGAGCCGCCATTTCGTTGTTCATAGCTTCAATTCATCGCTTAGAATTTATTGCTTGATAAAATGTTGTCGGTTGATCTTCCTTGCCCAAAGAGGTTAAGAAAAGTTGAAAATCCATTGTGAAGTTCTCATAACTGACCCACCTATCAATAGGATGCCGAGGTCGGGTAGACCTTCTGTGAGCAAGTGATTGAGTGGAAACATAAGGAGAATTATGCTCCTGATTAAAGCTGGGAGGTATCTCCTTCTCACGTCGAGAGTAACCAATGCCTTTATACCTTTCGGGGGCCAATAGTGATTCAGACGTTACACTTTCTTGAGTTCTTTGCGCAACATTAGATACGTTTCCCTAGTCTCTTTGATTACATTAAGAAGAACATACATTATCAATACTAGAAAAGAGATCTGAGTTCAACCAAGGGTGATAAACTTCAATTTCAGGAGGAGTGCTAGCATTATGACCAAAATTTGATTCGTCAAACACAACATTTCTGGATATTTTTATGTGCTTGTTCACGGGATCATAGCATTTGTAGCCTTTGTAATCATCAGCATACCCCACAAATCTGCACTTTAAGGCCTTATCCTGAAACTTGTGCCGCATTGAACTGTCAACATGAACATAACATACACCCGAATACACGCAAATCGTGATAATTTGGATGCACACCATGCAAAGAGAAATAGGGTGATTTGTTCTCTAAGATGTTCATAGGCAATCAATTTATGACATAGACAGTTGTGTGAAAAGCCTCTGCCCAGAAGGTAACTATCATGCATCATGCTCATTGCACTCTTGACAATATGACAATGCTTCCGTTGAGTAATCCCATTATGTTGAGGTGTGTGAGGGCAAGACACATATCTACTTATTCCATTTGTTTGGAGGAAATTTATGAAGTCATTTGAAGAGAATTCACCCCCTCCATCACATTGGAAACAAATAATATTCTGAGAGAATTGGTTTTGAACAAAAGAATGAAAATTCTGAAATAACTTGAAGGTTTTAGATTTACTTTTCATAAAGAAGATCCATGTATATCGAGAATAACTGTCAACAAATATGAGATAATATCTAGTGCCATACATGGAAGGAACTGGAGCCGGGCCCCAAACATCAGAACATATAATTTCAAATGGTCTTGAAGCTCTTTTATTAATGGAATGAAAAGGAAGAACATGACTCTTACACTGAAGACAACTAGAACACTTTTTATTATCGACACTTAAGTCTAGACTTGACTTGGGAATAAGACTACTTGAAACAAGCTTATCAATAAAGCGACTACTACAATGACCCAGACGACCATGCCAAAGATTCGACTCAATACATTCAGAAAGATTAAAAACACTCTCAGTAGAAACTGAAGATGATGATGTGAGCTTCAAGATGGAATCAACAGGTTGAACACGAGAGGAAGGATTCTCTTGGAACACGTACATATTTCCTTGACGTTTTCCTTCAGTGAATGTTTCTCTCGTTTGAAGGTCCTTAACACAAACAGAAAAAGGAGTAAACTCAACTGAAGCATTAATGCCATCTACAAGTTTAGAGACAGAAACAATATTTTTCTTGATATTAGGAGCATGAATGACATTTGAAAGTGCAAGAGAATAGTTGGACATGGGGATTACAAAATTTTCAATGTGCGAAATATGGTGGTGAGACCCATCTCCAGTGACTATACTATTTCTACCAACATAAGAAACAAGATTTAGGAGCTTACCAGCATCACCAGTGACATGAGTGGCTGCACCCGAATCAACATACCAAGTACCTTGATTATTCTGTTTGATATTCAATTCAGCCAAGGCAAATAATAGTAACTCTTTGACTTCTCCACTATTTTTCAATGTATCTGTTCCCTTTCTTGTCTCCAATTGCTTTCCTCTATTTTGCGGGTTAAACCAGCAATTTGCCTTTATGTGTCCATTTTTGTTGCAGAGAAAGCAGGTAGGTATTGTCCTTTGCCTTTGCCCATTGGGAGGAACATTGGGTGTAGGTAGTATTCCACGACTTCCTTGTCCATTTCTTTCTTGACCCCATTTGTCTCGAAAATCATACCTACCACGTCCTCGCCCATAGGCAACTCCTGTGGCAAGAACATTGTGTGCTCCAACATGAGCATGAGTATCTTCAGAAAATCCTTTCAACGTCATCTCATACTGTAAAAGCTTGACACGAAGATCTTCAAATGTAGGTAAATCTGGCAAACACAATAAGGAAGTAACCATCATATGATAGTCCGACCCCAGCCTACTCAAAGTTTGTCGCATCATATCTTTGTCACTAACAGGGCATCCCACAATGGCCAATTGATCTGTAATAGTCTTCATTTTGTTCAAATACTCCATAATAGTCATGGAGTCCTTTCTTAGCATTTGAAACTCTTTCTTTAAAAATAATACTCTGGCTTGAGAAACTTGAGAATATGTCTGAACCAGTCGATGCCATAATTGCATTGTTGAGCATGAAATGAAATGGGGATCTTCGAAACACGAGCTTAGATTAACAAGGGCAAGTGTCAAGAATGACACTAAAGCATAACCCTTAAAAAGGGTATAACCGGAAACAAAATAAAAACAAAAATGTATTATTTATTGATATGAAAAACCAATTGCTTAAGAAGCATTGGAATGAAATACAAGAGGGGCTGCACCCCTTTATATACACAGCTGAAAGAGGACTCAATAGAGCTGTTGGACACAGTCCAACAGCTCTATTTAGAGCTGTTGGAATGTGTCAGTCCAACAGCTCTATTAAGAGCTGTTGGAATGTGTCAGTCCAACAGCTCTATTGCTAGTCAAGTCTGGACAGGACTTGACTAGCAACAGTCATTCTAGTTCAAACTGAACTAGATGACATAAAGACAAAAAAAAAAAATAAAGGAAAAAAAATACAGAAAAGAAAGAAATGAAAAATGTATTTATATATATATATATAATAATAATATAATATTATTATATATACATATGTGTACAGTTTTACATTTTAACATTCCCCCTCAAACTTACGGTACAATGAGCGAAAGTTTGTCTAAGAGAAAGTGAAATCGGGGAGCAGCGAGAGGCTTTGTAAAGAAGTCTGCTAACTGATATTCTGAAGTGACATATGGCAGATCAATTATCCCGTGTAGATATTCCTCTCTGACGTAGTGACAATCCATTTCGATGTGTTTGGTGCGTTCGTGGAATGTTATGTTACTGGCAATGTAGATCGCACTTTTGTTGTCACAACTCATTTGTGAAGCCTTTGTTGCTTCAACTCCCATGTCAGCAAGCAGTCGTCGGAGCCAAACTACTTCCATGGTCGTGGTTGCCATGGCTCTGTATTCAGCTTCGGTGGATGAGAGAAATACCTTCTGCTGCTTTTTACACCTCCACGAGATCAATGATTCCCCTAAAAAGACACAAAAGCCAGTGGTTGAGTGTCTGTTATTGGGATCACCTCCCCAATCAGCATCAGTATATGCAATTAAATCAAGAGAAGAGGAGGAAGATAAGAAAAGTCCTTGTGAAAGAGAGGACTTGATGTATATGATAATACGCATGACTGCTCCCATATGAACAAAAGTAGGAGCATGTTGAAATTGACTTGCTGTATGAACAACATGTGCTATATCTGGTCTGGTAATGGATAGATAGGAAAGTGCCCCGACAAGCTGTCTATAAGGAGTAGGGTCTGCAAGAAGTTCTCCATCATCAATCTTCATTTTAACATTAACAACTTCTGGAGTGTCAACTTTCTTATCATCAGTAATACCAGACCTGAAAACAATATCAAAAGCAAATTTAGTCTGAGATAATAAATATCCTCTAGGAGAATAAGCAACTTCAATGCCTAAAAAGTATCTCAACAAGCCCAAATCAGTCATTTCAAAATGAGATTTAAGAAGTGTTTTGATTGTTTCAACTCCCTGTTTATCGCTTCCGGTGATGATCATATCATCCACATAGAGAAGAAGCACAATGATCCCTGCATCAGAATTCTTAATAAACAAAGCAGTGTCAGTTAAACAGAATTGAAAACCAATATCAATCATAACATGACTAAACCTATCATACCAAGCTTTTGGTGCTTGTTTAAGTCCGTAAAGAGTTTTTTCTAAGCGAAGGACTTTACCCTTAGGAATACTTAGACCAGGAGGGGGTTCCATGTATACTTCTTCAACTAGCTTTCCATTTAAAAAAACATTTTTGACATCCATTTGAAAAATAGACCATTTTTTGATAGAAGCTAAGGCAATTAAGGTTCGGACAGTAGTCATACGAGCCATCGGAGCAAAGGTTTCTTCATAATCAATCCCATATTCTTGGGCATAACCTTTGGCTACTAAACGGGCTTTATATATTTCAAGAGTACCATCACTCTTGGTTTTAATTTTATAAACCCATCGACATCCTATAGTTTTCTTCCCTGAAGGAAGATCTTGAATATTCCATGTAGAAGCCTTTTCAAGTGCATCTAATTCAGCTTTCATGGCTTCTATCCATTTGATATCATTTTTTGCTTGAAAATATGTGGATGGTTCTTCATATGAGTGAATTAATGCAATAACTGCCCTATATGTGGGTGAGAAAGACTCGTATGATACAAACCAGTGGCGTAGCTAGGATTGACGTGGGGGATGGGCAAACAGGGGTGTAGCAAAAAAAAAAAATGGCGTGAAGTCGGGGGCTCGGGGGCAGCGCCCTCGAAAAAAAAAATTTGAGATAAAATAAAAAATGGCTACAATTATTAATAAAAATCTATTTTATATGGACAAATGAAACTATTTGCTGCAGTCAGGGCTGAGCTGGGCTAGGACTGGGCTTTTAAAAAAAAAAATATTTAACTGTTTCGAGAGGCAGGACTGGGCTACAGCCCATTCCTGCCCCCTCCCCCCCCCAGCTCCGCCTCTGACCACCAAGATTGGCCGTAGAACCCCGAAAAAGCTTTAAGCTAAAAAATGAATACATTTTTTATGACACCGATGATGACCAACATGCACCATATGCATAATTCAAGCAAAAAGAGTATAAAAATGCCTGTTAGACAAAAAATACAGACGCCCAATTATTAAAATCTGTCAATGGCCACAGTTACTCACTACAAGAATCCTAGACAATCGAGAACAAGCAATTCACTCACCAACTATCTGGTAGATAAAGATACGCTATCCGTTGCCTTCGTTACATTGATAGACATCCATACCTTGTTTTAGCAGCAGGCACAAAAGGAGAGTCCTATGCACGCACGATGACCAAGAAAGGATAGCAAGATTGACTCTTCCAATGAGGTTGCGCCCAAAAAGGAGGAAAGAAACTAGACCCACGTTCAGTTGTGCCCCAAAAAGAAAGGATCAAGAACCAAATTGAAGGATTGGCCTGTATTGCTCCTGTAGAATGGATAATTGGATACTGTATCACCAGAGCCATTGAACATGAACAAAACCCACCCTCAAATTTAGGAGATAAGAGGGTCTTCTTCAAACTGCTAGCGATGGTTGCCGGAGATTGGCAAAGGTCCGACTGACTGCGACACCGGTGCCTCGCGTCGCCGGAGATTGCAGCCGAGAGGGAGAAGCTCGGAGGGGGGCACCGCCACCGCGGGTTCACCGAAGGGAGGCCGGCGGCACTGCAGAGCACAAGGGTTGCCGGCGAATGGGGTTGCCGTCTTGCCTGTGACTGAAGGGGAATGCTGGAACGGAGGGGCAGAGCTTTAGAAAACTGGCTAGGGTTTTACCCCTCGCCTCTTTTGGCAGGCTCTAGACTCATCGAGAGCCCGGGTCTCGGTCGACTCGGTTTCACGAGTCCCGATTCGACTCGGTTTTCCGAGTCATGAGTCGACTCGGTTTCAAATTTTAGGGTGGGCGGCCGCCCACCCATGCCCACCCCTGGCTCCGCCACTGATATAAACTTTCCTGGAGGCCTCGAGATTCGGGATGATTGTCTAGTTGGAATGTTAGAATATTTTTCAAGTGCACATGGAGGATTAGACTCTTGTCGCCTGGAATATTGAATACTAGTATCTCTATGAACTTCTTTATTTTCAACATTAAGATCAATAATTCTTTGATCATCATCAAAGTTACAATCAAGGTCATATTCATCAGATGTTGATATTAGATCTAGCAAAAAGGAGTACTCAGTGACGTCTTTTAATTTTCTAAAATCAAAGAAGCTCTCCTTTTTAAGAAAGGAAACATTTCTAGACACATATAGTTTATTATTTTTGAAGTCAAAACATCTATAACCTTTCTGGTTTTCAGCATATCCTAAAAAGGCACAGGGAATCACACGAGGAGAAAGTTTATCATTTTTGTCAGTAAATATGAAACATTTGCACAGTTTTACATTTTAACAGAGCAGTCATCTGGAATTGCCACAAGCACTTCTTGTGACAATGTAGAAGTGATATAGGCAACCAACGCCTGATCTCACTTCATCCAGGATACATACTCAAGATTTCTTACATAGGTAATAGAAAGATCTTTCTCACCATTCTTTTCTTCTTGTGGTATGAATTCTGGAGGAACAGGAACAGAACCATCCAGATGTCCAGAAAGGTCCTGACTTCTTATGAATGGTATGATTTGTTGCTTCCAAGTTAGGAAATTGGAATTGTTCAGTTTCTCAGACACGAGTTGGCTGAGAAAGTTTGAGGAAAGACCAGACTGAGAATGAGGGAATGAGTCCATATTCTTTTGAAGCCAAAAACAAGAAGGAATAAGATCCAACCAAGAGAAGGAATAAAAAATAAGAAATGGCCTTACGACAAAGACCCAACCACAATTGAATTCTAGTATAATTCAGAACATAAATTTTAGTATCAGAGAAGTCTAAAGACCAGACTAGTTTTTTTTTTTTAACTGATGAACACGAGGCAGAAAAACAGGACTGCACAGTAAAGAATCTGTTCTGAATAAAATTCAATCAGTAATAGGTACGTTATTTTGAAAATAATGTGTTTTCCTTTTAGAATAATGAGAAAACAGGCAAAACAGAGATGAAAATGAATTCGAAGATGAAATTATTTTAATCAAGATAGATCTGGGCGTGCAGATCACAATCTGATCTGACGTCAATATGCAAATGAGTTGGGAGTGATCCTTTTCAACTCTTGTAATCACACATAGATCAAAAAAATTGATCTTGCTTGATTATTTTGCTTATGGATGGGTAAGATCACGTGCAGCAATGTGAAAGAAGTAGTAGATATGACAGAAGAACAACAGGGAATGAAAGAAGGAGGAAATATGCCAACGTGACCAAATTTCAGTTTTGGATTTTGGAAATAAGAGAAACACGTTGGCTTAAATAAAAAAGGGGAATCAAAAGAGGTACTTGAAGAAGACAATAAGCAGATTAATGATGTATTTCAAAAGAGCAAAAAGAAAGAGGAGAGTACGAAGAAGAGATTTCAGTCCGGACTGCAGATTTAAATACAAGAGAAATCGATAGGAAAAATGAGAAAACAGGTACCTTAGAAGGAGACAAATCAGTCATAGAAGGAACCGATCTTCAATATTGAACCTGCTGCTCTGATACCATGATAGAAATCATGGGTTCCTTTCTTCATCTACAAGCAACAACACAGCATGGGGAGAGAGAACGAGGCTGCAACAAAAATCCCTAATCAGGGTATTCATTTTTGCTTCTCTGATTAAATACACACAGATACAATAGCTAGGGTACGAAAATACCCATTACATGTTATGATAAAATTATAGCATGTCATTAAGGAAACATTAATGAGCATGTGTTTAAAATGAATTGGGTCTGGATCCTGAGATCCAGACTTTATACTAAATGACAGTATCTTTTCACGCTTAACCCGTTTATTAAACGGGTCGGGTTCGTGTTAGGGGTATGCCAACCCAGCTGACCCGTTTAATAAACGGGTTAGGCGGGCGGGTCAACCTGCTAACCTGCCAATCCGTTTACCCGACCCAACCCGTTTATAAACGGGTTGGCGGGTCGTGTTGGGTTACCCGTTTAATAAACGGGTCGGGTTCGTGTTTGCCACAGCCGACCCGTTTAATAAACGGGTCGGGTTGAGGTATGCTGACCAGCCAACCCGCCGGGTCGACCTGCCAACCCGACCCGATTGCCACCCCTAATTGAGATAGGCAACAATGCTCCATCTTGAGGTGTTGCAAAGATATCTATCGAATTGATTTATGAAGTCAAGCCTTGAACTCTCTTGGAGAATTTGCAATTCTGTTCAGAAAATTTGAAGTGCTAAACATCTTGAATGCAACTCTTTCTTATTAAAGTGGCAAGTCACCAATATATGGTTGCTTCTTTTCATAGATATTATTTATCACCATAAAGCTTCCTAGAAGTTTCACCTGAATCTCTGCCTTTTGTAATATTGCTTTTATATGAATTCTTTTCAAATGGCCCAAAAGACATGGCTTTGTAATTTGGCTTCAACATTTAAGCTTATGATCATTTGTCTCTTTTCTATTCAATGGTACGGAATTCACTCTCAAAGAAAATAAAACCAGAGGCGGTTCTTTTATGCACATACATGCAGGTCATCTATTTTGTACTTCAAAGGAATTGGCATAGAAGATTCCTTTTTGATGAGTAGCCTTCAATTTTTTGAATATTCATGGCCCATCTCAGTATCATTTCATTGTGCATGAATTGATTAATCAGGCTAATCGGATAACAGATATGTTAGTTAATTCACAAGGCTCCAAACTGACTAATAACAATATCTTCCAACATATTCTCTCTAAAAGATAAATATACTCTTTGTTGTTCTTGTAACTTCAATCTCTAAGAGGTACGTAAATGAGACCAATTTCTTGATGTCAAATTCTTGAATTAGAAACTTAAATAGCCTTTGAAATTCTATATAATATTCCATTGAAATAGTTTGACCAAAATATGCAAGTAATATCATTTTCAATACTCCTTGAGAAGAAATAAAAAATGAATTGAGATTTGTTCACGCCCATGCTTGAAATGAGCAGTACTACATCTTTTAAGCAAGTAATTCAACTTTATGTTCATGTGGTGAAGACGAAGAATAGAGAAGAGATAACAGGAGGTACCACAGGGCTGTAAAGTGCCTCATATGGTGGGTGATGTCGCAGTCAACTCTCTTGTATGTTATGTCTAACTTTAGGTTAACCTAATTACACATATACCTTTTGAAAGGTACACCTTGCCATGTAATGATATAATATGACGAGCAGTGCTTCATTGGCCTAATCATAGCACTATGGATATTGTTTTGTTCTGACATTGTTACCGTGCCAGTTGTAATTTTGACATATAAAATGTCATGAGCGGAAATTCTCTTGATCCAATGTTCACAGCATAAGGAATTGATTTGTATGTGACAGTTGACACTATTTGTTATTCATTATGTAAGTTGTACAAGTGGAATTTGATTTTCGCACGTGCATGGTATAGTCAACCTCTCTCACGCTCTCTATAAACAGGCAACTAACTACAATTTGTATTCATACATGTGCATATATGTATTGGATAAACTGGGAGCTATGTCACATAGGTACGGGTGCAGATGCGGGGGCGGCGATGCGGCACTTTAAAAGAACTTGGGTGTGGGGGTGCGGGAGGGTATATATATATATATATATATATATATATTTTAACACCACCCCTTTACCCTTTCTCGCGGTACCCCATTCTCAAGCCCCATCCCTCTTTACCCCTTCTCGAGGTACCCCCTTATTTTTTTAATTGGGGGGGGGGGGGGGGAGGGGGGTGCTCGAGGTAACCTTACCCATTATCGAGCCCTGTCCCTTTTTTTAATGGACAAAGTTAACCAAGTCCATTTTGGACAATGATAACCTTGGGTGCGGGTTGACCGAATTGGGTGCCACACCCGCGTCGCATCGACGTGGGTGCAGAGGCCTCTTTGGTGAGTCCCTGTGACATAGACTGGGAGCATGTCTGTGCTCGCTAGTATGTCTAATGGCAATAACATGTGAAAGATTTCCAAAGGCTATTCGGTTGGAGATTTTCTCCTCGTTTTTAAGTTATATTGTCCTAGTCCAATTTGATGATTTTATCAGGTGTTCTCCAAATATTTGGTCCTCTTCTTTGATGTTCGGATAGTAAATATCAGGGATAGTCCATATATTCTTGTCTGGAAAGCTTTCCAGCCAATTATAAAAGTTCAATACACGGTAGTATTGCTCACCAAGTCTGATGAATAGCATATTCCTTTAATAAGGAACAATTTCTTAATCTACCTGCCAAATTCCAATTGATGATATCCTGCTGTGGGGCTTATATTTTGCTGACTGTACAACAATTGTAGCTATGTACAATATGTTCAACTTGCTTTTGCTACAAGAGATGATCCTTTTCCCAAAATTTTACAGGTAAGGAGAATTTCGCTGCATGCTGATCAGTGTGGTGATGAAGAACAAATTGATATTGGTGCACAACCAAAGGACTTAAATATTGCACTTGATAAGCCCGAGCTGGCATTGCTTTCAACTGATTCAGGAGTAATCATGCTTCGTGGATCCAAAGTGTTGTCAACTCTGAATCTTGGGTTTGCTGTGACGGCATCTGCAATTTCACCTGATGGAAGTGAGGCCATTGTTGGTGGCCAAGATGGGAAACTCCACGTCTATTCTGTCAATGGGGACACTCTCACTGAAGAGTCAGTCCTTGAGAAGCATCGTGGTGCTATTAACGTCATTCGTTTCTCCCCAGATGCCTCTATGTTTATTTCTGGTGATCTCAATCGAGAAGCTGTTGTATGGGACCATGTCACTCGAGAGGTACCATCTCTCTCTCTCTCTCTCTCTCTCTCTCTCTATATATATATATATATATATATATATATATATATATATATATATATATATATATATATATATATATATATATATATATATATATATATATGTGTGTGTGTGTGTGTGTGTGTGTGTGTGTGTGTGTGTATTTTCCATATGGGATTCTATCTCCAACCTCCTTTCCTAATCTTTCTAGATTTTTTTTGTTGACTTTTCCAACTCCTTCCTCTTTCTAATTACTTACTTTTTTTTTAAAGCAACCAAAGGGGCTCTTATAGAGACCCCACTATTTGGTAACTACTATATCTAACTGAAATTTCAAATTAATTAATTTTTAATAATTAATAATTAATAATTAATAATTATTCAAAAAATCTAGAGGGTGTCTTATCCCTCTAGGAGTCTTTTTAACCTTAAATTTTCTTAAATTAAACCTTTATACTAAATTTAAAGCTTTGATTTCGTTGGACCTAGATTTTGGATCTGAATTTGGATCCAAGATCCAAATCCATATTCAATATTCATATGGATCTTGAATTGAATCAGATCCTAATTAATATAGGTCTTCGACTGAGTCTAGATCTATATTAACTTGGATCATGCGGATCGGATCTAGTCTGATCCAACCTGAACCCGATCCTATCGAGATGGGCACCTTTTAAAAAAATGTAATTTTTGGGCGAACTATAGTTCGAATTCAGGAAAATAAAATATCATTGAATTCAATATTTCAAGGTGCATCCAATGATGTATAACTTGAATTTTGCCTCCGATTTTCACATGAATTTAACTCAAATTTTGCTTAAATTTTACTTGATTTTAAAGGTAAAAAATAAAAGTTTTTATCATATCTTGTTTAGCTCGTTCAGGTCTTGTCAATGAGACTTGAGCCAAACCCAAACTCAATTGACACCACCTAAAATTGAGGATTTATCAATTTTTCTGCAACACAACCAAAATCTTTGAATTTGACTGTGTAAAAACACACGATATTACATCCCTACCTTCTTAAAAGAATTTCATTCACAAAATTAGAACGTACTGAATAGGTGTGGGTAGTGCTCACGCATATCGACCTTGGGCTCCCAAGTGCACTCATCCAATCTGTGATGTTGCCAACACACCTTCACGAATAGAATCGTCCTACTGTGCAGTGTCCTCTCCTGGCGATCGACAATTTTCATCAGCTTCTCCTATGTCATCAAGTCAGGTTGTACATCAACCGCCTCATAGTGGATCACATGTGAGGGGTCAGTCACATACTTCTTCAAGATCGAGACGTGAAAGACATTATGAATCTAAGAAAACTAAGGGAGAAGTGTCACACGGTATGCGGTCTACCCAACACTCTCAAGGATCTCTAAGGGTCCAACATATTGAGGACTCAACTTCCCCTTCTTCCCGAACCGGAAGACACTCTTCGTGGGCGAGATCTGTACAAACACGTGGTCACCCATGGCAAAGTTGAGCTTCCTACGCCGCTGATTGGCATAGCTCTTCTGCCTGCTTTGTGCTGCGACCAACCTCTGTCGGATCAACCGTACCTGGTCTGAGTAGTGCTTGATGGCCTCCGGTGACTCCACTGCTCTCACTCTAACCTTATTTCAGCACACTGGGGATCTACATGGTCTGCCATACAGAGCTTCGTATGAGGCCATACCAATGCTGGCAGGGTAACTATTGTTATATGAAAACTCTACAAGCTTTACAGCCTATCTCACTCTCCTGCCCAATCTAACGCGCATGCTCTAAGCATATCCTCTAGTGTTTGTATCATGCGCTTTGTCTGACCATCAGTTTGTGGGTGAAAAGTCGTGTTGAACTTCAATGTGGCACCAAGGGCCTTCTACAACTGGTGCCAAAAATGAGACATAAAATGAGGGTATCGATCTGACATGATCGAATGTGGCACCCCGTGAAGCCAGACTATCTCATCCACATAGAGGTCTGCTAGACTCTCCAAGCTTTGACTGATCCTGATCGGTAGAAAGTGGGCACTCTTCGTTAACATGTTCACTATCACCTAGATGGCATCGTGTTGACAATGGGTCCACGGCAACCCTATGATGAAGTCCATTAAGTTGTCATCCCACTTTCACTCTGGAATGTTTAATGACTGAGGAAGTCCACCAGGTCTCTAATGCTTGATCTTCACCTACTGGTAGGTAGACACCGAGACACAAACTCTGCTACGTCCTGCTTTATCTTGTTCCACCAATACATCCGTTGGAGGTCCTTGAACATCTTAGTAGAACTTGGGTGAACAAAATACCTCGACCAGTATGCCTCACTCATCAGCTCCTTCTGCAGTGCCTTAGGAACCCACCATTTGTCTTTGAACATGATGGTTTCATCCTCCTCACGACAAAACTATGCATCATGCTTCTGGGCACTCATGCACAACCTCTCAAACTCTAGATCGATTGACTGAAGCTCCTCAATGTGGTCTATAATCTTAGGTTACGCCTGCATCCCCGCATAAAGGATGCATCCAGAATCATCTGCAAATGGTTGTCATCTCACAAACTCTTTGATCATATCCCAAATATGCCCTATTAAGCTAAGTATCATGACTAAAGCCTTCTGCTAAGCGTGTCTGCCACTACATTTGCCTTACCATGGTGGTAGGTGATGGAGAACTTGTAGTCCTTCAGGAACTCCAAACACTTGTGTTGCCTCAAATTAAAATCACATTGTGTGAATATGTACTTGAGGCTCTTATGATCAGAGAGGACCTCAAACTATTTCGCATACATGTAGTGACACAAGATCTTCAGTGCAAAGACAATTGCCGCTAACTCCAAGTCATACGTGGGGTAATTCTTCTCATGCACCTTTAGTTGTCGAGAAGCGTACGCGATCACCTTTCTGTGCTGCATCAAGACACAGTCCAGTCCGGTCCCTGAAGCATCATTGTACACAATGAATCTACCTGTCCCAAAAGGTAAAGTTAATATTGGGGCCGTGGTCAACCTCCTCTTCAGCTTCTGAAAGCTCTCCTCACATCGAGGTGACCAAACCAACTTTATCTTCTTCTATAAAAGTCGAGTCATTGGAGCTGCTATACGAGAGAAGTTCTCAATGAATTGATAGTAGTAGCTCACCAATCCCAAGAAACTCTTGATCTCTAAAATTGTCTTCGGTTGCTTCCAAGACAACATTGCCTCCACCTTGGCTGGATCGACCTCAATGCCCTTCTTAGAGATCACGTGGCTGAGAAACATCACCCTGTGGAGCCAAAACTCACACTTCAAGAACTTAACATAAAGTTGATGTTCTCTCAGTGTCTGCAACACAATCCACAGATGCTCTCAGTGCTCCTCCACGCTCTCAGAGTAGATAAGAATGCCATCGGTGAATATAATGACAAAAGAATCCAACCATAAACTGAAGACCCGATTCATCAGGTCCATGAATGTTGCAGGGGCATTGGTAAGTCTAAAAGACATCACCAAAAACTTATAGTCCCCGTATCTGGACCTGAATGTGGTCTTTAGAACATCCTCTGCCCTGATTCACAACTGATGGTACCCGAAACAAAGATCTATCTTACAGAACCAGCTCCTTCTTCAACTCAACCAGCTCTGCAAGTGCCATGTGATACGGTATTCAGGAAACTGGTGTCATGCCAGGCATTAGCTCGATTGAGAACTTGATCTTCCTGTGAGGTAGCAAACCTGGAAAGTCCTCGGGAAAGACGTTCAAAAACTCATGAACCGCGTCCAACTGCTCCAAATGTGTCACCTAACTGTCTGTCGCAGACACACTGGCCAAGAACACCATACAACCTTGCTTATGGTACTTGGAGATCTTCAATGTCGAGACAATCTTCACCTCGCTCATTCATCAAATCGCCTAAAACACCAATACAGACAAATCAGGGCGCTCTAACGGAACCTCATTTCTCCAACACTAAAGAGTAGCATTGTATTTAGACAACCAGTCTATACCCAAAATGACATCATAGAAAGTCATGTTCAGTATGATCAGGTCAGCAAACAACTCATGCCCCTCGATGATCACTCAGACTGTAGGAAAATATTTCTCGCAAGAAGAAGATGTACCCATCGGAGACATCACGTAAAAAGCCTTCTCGAGGCTAGATGTAACAAGATCAAGCAAACTCGCAAAGGAGGAGGATATAAAGAATGGGTAGCACCCAAATCAAACATCACACGAGCATAGTGTTCAAAGACTACGAAAATACCTTCGAGCAGGTCATTTTGATTACCCTGTGTGGCAGTTGTTGCAGCGTACACTCTCCTGTTGGTCCTCTGTTGCGCCTATTGTTGAGGCCTATGTTGCTACTATTGTTGTCCTCCATGAGTCGTTGCCTTGTTCGGACAATAGATAACGATATGTTCGGGCTGTTGGCACTAGTAGCAGACTCCCTTAAAGAGTGGACAAGAGCCCTAATGATGACTCTTGTTGCACCTTTGACACATGAACAAAGTCTTCCCCTATTGCTTCCTCTGTTGGGGTCGACCCTTCTGATGCCCTTGTTGTGTCCTCTGCCTCTTTACCTTACCCCCTGCCACCCACAGGTGGGTTCTTCCTCGCTTCGCCACTGGTGATGCCCTGGTTACCCCCCACTCTTCTGTGATTCATCCTTGATCCTCTTCCACTCCTCATTCAAGATGGATGCAGACTTGATCACATCACTGAATATAGTAGGACAACTCGTCATCACACGAACCTGGAGTCCGTCTTTCAGCCCACGAACATACTTCGTTGCCCTTGCCTTATCATTAGTAAAAAGGTTCAAGTAGTAGCGCTCCAAACTCCTGAATTTGGTGGTATAGTTCACCAAACTCATGTTCCCCTGAACAAACCCAAAAAAATATTGCTACATACGTTCTCGTGCATAAGCAGGGAACTAAGCATCTAAGAAATTCTCATTGAAAGTCACTCAAGGAATTACCTCCACTCTGTCGTATTTCACTCATCACAGGGTGTCCGACAATTTCTTGGCATCACCCTTCAATTGGAACATGCCAAAATTAGTCTGCCTATCCTCAGGCACAGGCAGGATACAAAACGCCCTTTTAGTCTCCTCAACCCAACTCTCAGCTGCCTCTGGGTCGGCCTTCACTGAGAAGGTTGGAGATTCAACCTAAGAAACTTCTTGAACATCACCACGGTGGGGTTTGGAGTGACCTCGGCAAGATAGACACACATGATCTGTTGCGCCACCTGTGCCTGGACGTATGTGGTCACTATCGTTGTCAAGGTGTTCAGGGCATTCAACATGAAGTCCCTTTGCTCCTGTCAATCAGCGGGAGCACCAGAAGTCAAAGCTCGGGAGCGGGTATACATCTAAAACATGAAAAATAGTTAAAAAATTTGCACCCTTATCAAACCTACCCCCTTAGGATTGATCCCCTCAACAATCATAATTGCATATTCACATCAAATTCCTAATTCACATAAAAAGGAATTAAATTAAGCCATTCTCACAGTCTATCATATGAAATTTAAATAAATTGATATTAGTAAAAAAAAATACTAGGTAGCCCTTACTAGTGATGGAGACTGCTCTAGAATACAAGTCATGACTTTCTGATAAAATTTGGACATGGCTTGATTATCAAAAGAAAATTATGGTACACAAAAATGATTAAAATATAATATTTTATGGTCGACTCTGATACCAAACCTGTAGCGACCTCAACTCATCCCTATTGAAAAGTAATTTTTTTTAAAGCAATCAAAGGGACTCTTTTAGAGACCTCACTATTTGGTAACTACCATATATAACTAAAATTTGGAATTAATTAATTAATTAATAATTAATAAATATCTAGAAAATTTCATAGAGTGCCTTATCCATCTTGGAGTCTTTTTAACCTTAAATTTCCTTAAATTAAACCTTTATACCGAATTGAAAGCTTTAATTTCGTTGGACCTAGATTTTAGATCTGGGTCCAGATCCAAGATGCAAATTCATATCCAATATTTATATGGATCTTGAACTGGATCAGATCCTAATTAATATGGGTTTTGGATTGAGTTCAGATCCATATTAACTTGGATCATACAGATTGGATTCAGTTTGATCCAATCTGGACCCGGTCCCATCGAGACAGACCCTTTTTTAAAAAATATGATTTTCGAGCAGACCATAGCCTGAGTTCAGAAAAATAAAATATAGTTGAATTCAACATTTTGAGGTACATCTAATGATGTATAACTTGAATTTAACCTGAATTTTGCTCAAATTTTGCTTGATTTTAAAGGTCAAAAATAAAAGTTTTTATCATATCTTGTTTGGCTCATTTAGGTCTTATCAATGACCCATGGGTCAAACCCAAACTCAATTGACGCTACCTAAAATCGAGGATTTATCGATTTTTTTATGGCACTTAGCCAAAACCTCAAATATCTCTAAATTTAATACACGATATTACAAGATCTCGGCACTCAAGCACACCCTCATAATTGTTAGGGAAAAGTAATATGTTTGACTCTATATAATTAGGGGTGTCAACGGGTTGGGTTTACTTCGACCAAACCCTATAGGGTTCGGGTTTGGTGACAAAAAAGAATACCCGATTAAGACTCATGTCCCGACTTGAAGAACCGATTAATATATGGACCCGAGTATAGTTTGTGAAATTTTATACCAGACCCAAGCTTGACTCAAGCTTTGATTAAGACCATAAATTTTCAATGTAAAAATGATAAAAAATTATTATTTTATCAGGTATGATCTGGGTCTGGTTCATGTAGTTCTTATTGGATCTAGGTATGATTTATCTTATAGTAGGCTCGATTAGACCTGGGTCTAGACCCGGTATCCTACCCAAAAATATGATCCAAGTTTGGTTCCACCTAGGTCGAACCAAAGCCGACCTATTGACACCCTTACATACAATGTCGTAAGCTTAAAGTAAAAACAACCATGATCTAACATTAATGTAAAAGGCTGACATGATTTCTGAATGAGTAGATGCATCATTACAAAGGGCAATATAAGATGGGGAAAGCATTTGACCCTCTAATTGGAACTCACAGGAGAAGGTTGGTTTGAGCAAATGTATTCAACATGGTCAAATTCGTAAGAATGAACACTTAGATCATATTTTTTTATGTAAAAATATTATTTTTTGAAGGTTGAAAGTTTGGTACATTGTAGGCCGTTGATTTTTTAACCCTGAAAAAATCTCACATGCATGTTATAATAACATGTTTCAAAGGTCCTTTTCTACTAAACTAAACATGTAGATCGTGTCAAATGTGCAAAAAATAATAAAAATATTACAGTTTTTCACTGAGGGGTTCCTTACCCACGAGGGGTAGCAAATATTGTCCCATAAAATGGTCCTGGTTTTTTTGTGAGCAAACTTTCTTGGATGACATCCAATCACTAAAGTGTCATAGTGAGTTTCCACTTTCTCAGTAGGATAGAGTGTGTGCTTAATTGTTGGGTAGTTCTGGGGTAGGACCTTGTCTCTGTGTGCTGGAACAGGTCGCTAAGGACAAATTTCACCATTGTGCGCTCAAAAAGTGACTATTTAGAAAATATTTAAAAAATTTTAATGTTTAATTCTTTAGGATAATGACGGCATCTATTTTACAATTTAACAATATTTTAATCTAAACTTTATTTTTTAATGACAAGAAAACCCGTATCGAAGACCAGGTCGCTTAATGGGCTCGGCCCACTGCGATATAAGACCCTCAAAGATTAAGACACAACCACCCTATTTTGTGGATTCTGATCGGGTGCAATCACATGGCACAAAATTTGTGCATTATGCACTTGACTGCCCTCCATCAGGCCCTGGGCCCCACAACTGACAGGCTGTCCTCAAGATGGAGGGTGATCAGGTGCTTAATGTTGGTGCAATTATATTGTATCTGATATTTTCATTGTTTTTATGTCCCCCGTACACCTGACGCCCGAACCGGATAAGCAATTCAAATCTTGTGCAGGCCCCTGTCAATTCCTCTGAGTTTCGATCTCGCGACCCTATCGTTGAAGTAAACTTTTCAGTTCAAACTTGATAACTGACAAAATCAATATGCTTCCCAGAAAGTGAATCAACTCACCATGTCATCCAGCCATTAGAATAATTTAGCAATCAAATACTTAAATTGTAAACCATTTTAGATCTCGAATAATTTGGCAATCAAGTACTTAAATTGTAAACCATTTTAGATCTCTCTCTCTCTCTCTCTCTTGTAGGGGAGCAATTCTCGTGGTCAAATATGAGGTCTCGCCCTTGCTTGCGGATACTTGATCGCGTTTTTCTCTCCCCAGAACTATTTCACGCAGTTCCGGATGTCACTGCTTGTCTGTGTCCACGGACCATGTCCGATCATGGACAAATGACTGTTTCGTGGGGCGCAGGCTTCAAGGCATGTCGTAGGTTCTTCTTTGAGGAATGGTGGCTTCGGGTGCCAGACTTTCAGCAGTTGGTAGGTCAATCGTGGGCGCAACCTGCTACGGGATCTTGGGTGGCCATCCGCATCCATGTTAAGCTTCTTCGTCTTCGGAAACGTATTAAGGAATGGCTAAGTTTTAATAACCTGAACAAGTTTAGGTTCATCGGCCAGTGGGAAGCTGAGCTCTCCGATTTGGCCCAACGTCAGGTCGATCTTGTTGGTGTACCGAAGGGTCAAGTGCTTCAATTGCAGGAGCGTATCGTCGTACTCTCTACTCTCGTTGCAGAATGGAGAGCACGAGATGAGCTTAGATGGAAGTTGAGGGCTAGAGTTGCATGGTTGGCTAATAGCGATGATAATACACATTTTTTTCATATGAACGCATCAAATAAATACAGTAAGAACTGTATACTCTCGATCGAGATCGATGGATGCCAGTTTGGTCCGCACAATTGCCTGCCAGCTATTACTTCTTATTTCTCCAGGTTGTATTCGGCCGACTTAGGCGTCAGGGGGGTCATCGGCGATATGGGCTATAAGCAGTTGGCGGCAAACCAATTTGTTTCTTTGCAGGTTAGATTCACTGAAGTGGAGATTTCGAATGCTATTAGCGAACTATCGGGATGGAAGGCACCAGGCCTTAATGGTTTTCACATTGACTTCTTTAAAGCATTTTGGTCAATTGTAAAAACTGACCTGCTCCACTTGTTCGATGAATTCTATCGTAATGCGAGGCTGCCTAAACCATATCATGTGGCAGTCATCTCTTTGATTTCTAAGAGGCAAGGGGCATCAGACATATCCAACTTTAGGCCGATTTCGGTGATGGGTGCTCTGTATCGCATTATATCTAAGGTGTTGGCTAATCGGTTGCGCGCTGTCATTGATCAACTTGTTTTGTCCGAACCAGGGTGCTTTTGATCCAGGTCGAAGTTTGCAAGGATCCTTTATTTGTGCAACTGAGCTTCTTCACTCTTTACAGTCGACTGGATCACCGCACTTCATGCTAAAATTGGATTTTCACAAGACTTATGACAGAATGGCATGGGATTTTCTGATTGAATCTCTAACAAATATGGGGCTTGGCAGCCGATTTATAGCATGGGTTAAGGAGTTGGTCACAAAATCCGTATCATCAGTTTGCATCAATGGAATGAGAGGGGAAGAATTCAAGTTGGCTAGAGGTGTACGACAGGGTTGTCCTCTAGCACCTATCATTTTTAATATCGCGGTAGATGGTTTACCTATTCTCATGAAAAGGGCAGAAGAAACAGGCTTCTTGGAATCCTTGGGCATTCCTGGTTTTGTTTGTCACACAATTCAATATGCAGACGATACTTTAATATTTGGACATGCGAATGTTAATCAAATGTCTAGGTTGTACTTCATTATTAAAGTCTTTGCTGCAATTTCAGACCTTCGCCTGAACGAGAGTAAGTGCGCTCTGGTCTTACTCAATGCTGACCCTCTTCTCCAATCGGCTGCTGCAAGGATCTTCAACTGCCCAATATCCGACTTCCTGTCAATTTCTTGGGTCCATCGTTGCACTCTCTACAATCAGCGGGAACTTCTACTTGGATGTCTACCATAGAGCGGGTGCAAGAAAGATTGCAGGCTTGGAAGGCTCAATATTTATCTTTTGCGGGACGAGTGATGCTCATTCGCCATGTTTTAGCCCGATTACCAGAGTTTCGAATGAGCATGTCTATTATACCGACGACAGTAGAGCAGACGATCAATCGTTTGCTTTCGCACTTCCTTTGGTCTGGGAATGTGTCGCACAAAAAGTACCTGCTTGTTTCTTGTCAACAGATCGTGCTTCCGAGGCACCAAGGTGGCTTAGAGATTCCAACTATGAGAAAGAGGAGCATCGTTTTAGTCTTGAAGTGGGCTTGGGAAGCTTCCATATCTCAATCTTCTTGGGCTATGATTGTTAGGCAAAAATATGGTAGTCTACATGAATCCCTTCTTTCCACGCCCAGTTCAGTGTGTCATTCGTCCCTCTGGCTAGAGTGGCGGAAGACACTTCGATCCTTCAGTGGCAGAGATTTTAGGCCTGTCCATGGCATGACATGGCTTCACTGGGCCATGGCGAGCGGAGATAGGTTCTCCATTAAGCAAGTTTACCATTCCTTGTTGCCATCCGGGATGAACTGGTTTCCCAGTGATTGTATATGGGGTAAGGGGCCAGCTCCAAGGGCAAAAGCTTTGGCGTGACTTGTGGCTCTGGATCGTGTTCAAACCCAAATTAATGTCAGGAAACGGGGGATTCAATTTCCAAGCATGTGTGTTCTTTACAAGAAGGTTGTAGAGGACACGACTCACCTATTTTGGCTCTGCCCGGTCATTCTAGACTTATTTTTTTAAACTTGGGGTGCGCCACTTGTTCAAACTCGTCCGTGCTCCGTTATTTGGGACCTCTTGCTTGGTCCCAGGATTGTACGACACAAAAAAAATGGAGATTACTGTGGCGGGTTTGGTTGCTTTCAGCATGGTGGGTCATATGGACTGAAAGAAACGACATCTTCTTCAGGGGCATCAAATTCGATTTCGGAAGGCTTCGACAACGGGTCATGTCTGATGTGTATCTGGCTCTTAAATTACATAGTAGGGGGGAGGGGCTGATCGGCTTGTACTCTGAACTATGTACAATCGCCATCTAGATTGTGGCTGTTTTGCTCTTATGTTTCTCTTTTGTCTCTCCCATCCAATATTCTGTTGGATGTATTTTGGTAATGTTGAATGGTGAATGTTCTCTCTCTCTCTCTCTCTCTTGTACATGCGCTACAGAGTTTGTAACCCAAACTGAAACTACAACACCACACGTATATTTGTGCGGATGCATAAACATGAAATTTTGCCCATCCAAATGGATGGGTTTCATAGATTTAGGCGATGTTTGGAAACTAGTTGTCAGAAGTAGCCAGAGTGGGAATACCAACACCAGAATTGTTGGTGATGGATGGAGTTGTAAGAAATGATGCAAGTGAGATGGTATTTGACACGTCCAATTCCACATTTTACATCCCACTTACATGAGGTGGTAGTTACCAAATACTACACCAGATATCACACAGGTAACTGCTTCAACAACCTTCCTAATGTTCTTTCAGTATTATTTCCAACTTTTTAGTTGCATTCCAAACAGATGCACATGTGGAAGTGGTAAATCTCCCGTAAAATCAAAGTGGGCGATAAAGTAGTCGGAAGTCATAGGAAAAAAGGTTTCATTTCAAAAAAATTGCCTAGACCGGATATGTCTTATTTGCAAAATGGGACACCAGTTGATATGGCATTCAATCCATTAAGAGTACCTTCACGAACGAATGTGGGACAAATATTTGAATGCTCACTCGAGTTAGCAGGAGACCTGTTGGGCAGATATTATAGAATAACACCCTTTGATGAGATGTATGTTGGGTTTCCCTCCTTTGTGGGATCCATTGGTTCGATGCACATTCAGTATCACTGCAGAATTTCAAGCACGATGCTTGATCTTTTCGAAGATGATTTGGAGTATTTGCTGGATAGCGATTTGTAGAAGTCCTCTCAGCTAAATGACTATTCAACTGTTCAGAGTTTGAGGTTCAGCGAGTTGTCGATGACGATTTGTGGTGAGTGCCTTCAGTTGCATAGCGATTTGTGGTTAGCGTTATGTGTTTCAGTCGGATGACGATTTGTGGTTATCGTTGGATAGCGATTTGTGGTATCGCTGGATAGCGATTTGTGATAAGGCGCATCGTAAGTTATGCAAGATATTTAGTCTTCCGCATTTAATGTGAGTCTTGTCTTCTATTTAAGGGATGAATGAGAGAGCAAAAGCAATGGGAGAGAGCAAAAAAGGCAGAATATTAGGAAGAGAGTGTGAGAAACACTTTTAGGGCACCGAAAGGGTGCGAAGGAAAAAAAAAACAAGAAGTTTTGCGACACTTCTTTCAAGACAACTTCGTCAAGCTAGTTCTTCAAATCATTCGTTCTTTGTTCCTCAGTGAGGCATATCCTCTTGTTCATTTCGTTACACCTTGTGTGTTTGTAAGGCTTATGCCTTTTGGCCACTTTGTAATCTTTGTTTGAAGATAGTGGAAGTTGTTGACCTATTGGTCGTCGTGGACATACCTCAGTTGAGAGGGAACCACGTAGATCGTTGTGCACTATTTTTATTTTCGCAGCTAGTTTGTTTTGGTTTATTTTTCTACCACTATCATCATCGTATTGTTTTCATCAATTCACACTTGTGGGGAGACCCGGTACGTCCATTTTAACTCCAACATATGGTATCAGAAATTTGGTTAGTATATTTGTGTGTGAAGTCATGGAGAATAACATTGGGCGTATGATCAGTTTGAATGGCACAAACTGGATGGCATAGAAAACTAAAATAGAAGACCTCTTGGGTTATAAAGATTTGGATGGACCCATAGACGGTGTGAGAGGCAAACAAGAAGAGATGAAAGATGTCGAATGAAAAAAACTAGACCGAAAGGCGATCAGTTTCATTCGACAATGGATAGATGATAGTGTCTTTCATCATGTATCCATAGAAACTTTGACGCATGGTCTTTGAACCAAACTAGAGAGCCTTTATGATAGAAAGGCAGCAGTGAATAAGGCCTTTCTATTTCGAAAGCTTGTGAACCTCAAGTATAAAGAGGGCGGCTCTATTGCAGAGCATTTGAATGAGATCAAAAGCATTGTAAATCAGTTGGCCACAATGAAAATCACTTTTGATGATGAGTTACAAACTTTGTTGCTCTTATTTCCCTTCCTGAGAGTTGGGAAACCTTGGTGGTCACAGTCAGTAACTCTGCACCTGATGGAATGGTAACGATGAGCCAAGTTACCAGCAGTCTGTTGAATGAAGAGTCCAGGAGAAAGTCATTAGGTCCTTCTACCTCAAAGGCACTTGTGATTGAAAACAGGGGGAGAAGCAGAAGTAAGAGCGGGGCTCTGCACTACCATGGCAAATCCAGAGGCCACTCACACTCGAGCTCAAAGAAAGACGTCGAGTATTATTATTGCCACAAGAAGGGGCATATGAAGCGACAGTGCAGGAAGCTCAAGCTTAAGGAGTAGAACAGAGAGAAGAGCTCAGAAGAAGAATAAGGTGCCACAGTCACAGATGGAGAGCTCATGGTTGTCTGTGATGGCACTAGCATAAATTTGATCGATCAGGAGACCGATTGGGTGATTGACTCTGGAGCTTCATTTCATGTTACCTCACGGGTTGATTTCTTCACTTCCTACTCGCAAGGTGATTTCGGTAATGTCTAAATGGGAAATGAAGATGTGTCAAAGATTGTTGGCATGGACGACATTTGCTTGGAAACAAGTGTAGGCTGTAAGTTGTTGCTGAAAAATGTGAGGCATGTACCAGACATCCGATTGAATCTGATCTCTGCTAGAAAGTTAGATGATGAGGGCTATAACAACACCTAAAGTGATGGAAGGTGGAAGCTAACCAAAGGCTCATTGGTGATAGCCAGAGGAACAAAGGCTCGTTCCCTTTACACTTTGTAAGCGAAGATCTGGAAGAGTGTTGTGAATGTTGTGGAGACTGGCTCGTCCACAAAATTATGGCATAGAAGGCTTGGGCATATGAGCAAGAAGGGGCTGCAAGTCGTAGTTAAGAAAGAGTTCCTGACAGGTGCAGCAGGTACATCTTTGGAACCTTGTGTTCATTGCTTCCATGGTAAACAAAATAGAGTTTCTTTCCATAGATGCATTGCATCTAGAAAATCTCATGTTCTAAATCTTGTACATTCTGATGTGTGTGGACCTGTAAAGGTCAAGACACTTGGTGGTGCATTGTACTTTATGACTTTCATTGATGATCACTCTAGGAAAGTCTGGGCTTATACACTGAGGACTAAAGACCAAGTTCTAGATGTATTCAAGCACTTTCAGGCCATGGCTAAATAAGAAACTGGCAGGCAGTTGAAGTGTGTTCGCTCGGATAATGGTGGCAAATACATTGGGCCATTTAATCATTATTGCACCAATCATGGCATCAAGCATGAAAGAACTATAAGGATGACACCTCAATAGAATGGGGTTGCTGAGAGGATGAAGCACATCATTCTTAAGAGAGTCAGATGTTTGCTGTCACACTCTAAATTGCCAAGATCTTTCTGGGGTGAGACAATGAGGACAACAATTGATCTTATCAACTTGTCTCCTTTTATTCCCTTGAAGGGAGATGTTCCAGAGAAAGTTTGGATAGGAAAAGAACCTTTCTATGGACACTTAAGAGTGTTCGGCTGTAGAGCATTTATTCACATTCCGAAGGAAGAGAGGTCCAAGCTTGATCCAAAAGTCAAGCAATGCATATTCATTGGCTATGGACATGAAGAATTTGGCTACAGACTGTATGACCCTATTGATAAAAAGGTGGTCAGAAGTCAAGATGTTGTCTTATTGGAAGATTAGACCATTGAAGACATTGGTGAGTCTGAGCCATCAGAGTCCAGTACAGGTGATCTTATTGATTTAGATCCCCTAGATGCGCCGACTGTTCATGATTTCGTGGAGGAGATTCCACCTCCTCGCAATGATGCAAAGGAAGGAAGTGTTGAGTCAGAAATTGAGGGGGAGCCAACACCCCAAGAGTCACTTCCTCAGACTCCGATAAGGAGATCCACTAGAGAAAAACAGTCATCCAGAAAATACTCATCAAATGAGTATGTGATGATTACAGATCAAGGTGAGCCAGAAACTTTTGAAGAAGTTTTGGAGGATGAAAACAAGTCTGAGTGGTTTAAGGCAATGAAAGAAGAAATGGATTCATTGCATGCGAATCACACCTTTGATCTGGTAAAGACAACTAAAGGGAAGAAGGTGTTAAAGAACAAATGGGTCTTCAAGTAGAAGACTGATGAAAACAACTCTCAACCTAGATACAAGGCACGTCTTGTTGTGAAAGGTTTTGCTCAGAAGAAAAGAGTTGACTTTGATGAGATCTTCTCACCACTTGTGAAGATGCCCTCCATCTGAACTGTGCTCGATATAGCTGCAAGCATGAATTTGGAAGTTGAGCAGCTTGATGTGAAGACTGCATTTCTATATGGTGACTTGAAAGAAGAAATTTATATGGAGCAACCTGAGAGTTTCATTGACAAGGGTAAAAAGCACCTAGCTTGCAAGTTGAAGAAGAGCTTGTATGGATTGAAGCAAGACCAAGACAGTGGTATAAGAAATTTGATTTCTTTATGAATGAGCATGGATACTCAAGAACCTCCACAGACCATTGTGTGTTTGTGAAGAAATTTCCAGATGGTAATTTTATCATTCTCTTGCTTTATATGGATGATATACTGATTGTGAGCCAAGACATCAGCAAGATTAGCAAGTTAAAGTTGGAGCTAAGTGAGACATTTGCCATGAAGGATTTAGGTCCAGCAAAGCAGATTCTTGGGATGAGAATCGTTCATGACAGATCACATGAGATGATATGGTTATCTTAAGAAAAGTATATCAGAAAGGTTCTTGAGAGGTTCAACATGGACAAAGCAAAGCCTGTTAATTGTCCACTTGCAAGCCATTTCAAACTTAGCTCAAGACAATGTCCTACAAATGATGAAGAAGGAACAAAGATGCAGAAAATTCCCTATGCTTCGGCAGTAGGTTCGTTGATGTATGCTATATATATATAAAGTAATGCTAAGCTGCTTCGGGATTACCTACACACATAGTAAAATCATAGATGTAGTATCTTCTCAATCGGACTCCGTGTTCAACATAGTTATTTGATAAGAATCATGTTCAGATCATGTTTTTGGACATAAAATAAGATTTTTTAAATCATGAAACTTTGCTACATTTTAGGCCGTTGACTTTTTTAAGGTCTTAAAAAACCTATACAATGATTACAATAGCATGATCTAAAACTTGTTTTCTGTTTAAAAATGCATATAGATCACATTTATAAGGTCTTATCAACTAAAAAAAAAACTACAAGATTTGGAAAACCCAAACCTTTTACTAGATGGGAGTAGGTGCTCTATATATAGGAAGAGGGACAGTCCAACTAAAAGAAGGTCCAAAATCTACAACCAATGATAATCCACGGTGTTCTTTTTCTAACAACCGAGTTTTATATCGATCACATTTTTTCAACAAAAGAAACTTTTTTTAAGCTATGAAAAAATTAAGCATTTGTGACCATTGATTTTTGAATCACCAAAAAAAAAACACTTGCATAAACTGGATTCCCATGAAACAAAAAATTTGATCCCAACCAAATAGACCATGTAGATCATATCTATAAAGATTCACATAAAATAACACGAGCTATGAGATATTGCTCATTTCAACTCATTAATATTGTATGCACATCCCCACTAACTAACTAACTAACTATGTATATATTGTATGCACATCTCCACTAACTAACTAACTAACTAACTAACTATATATATATAAAAGGAAGACTCTATTAAACATCAAGAAGTCTTTTTTTTATGAGGAATGTTGAAACCACCTGCGAAATCAGACCCTGCGCTGGCTATGCATATCGCACATTCAGCCGTTGATACCACGGTGTAAACCCCCTGAGACACACCTTGTCTTTAGGGAGTCGTCTTGCTTCGGCACGAGCTAAAGGCATGATACCCTTACCCTTCATAATGCAAGGGGCTGACATTTGTGAGAAACTCTAACCACCCGCCTAGCAGCCAAGGGCCCTTCCATTACACAAAACCCTTTGGGGCTACCAATCCACGTCTCCATGACTTGCTACTTACTATATTTGTATCCATGACTTACCACCCAAGGAATTGGCATCCACGCCATCTTGTCCGTTGAAGGGCATGACCAGTCTCCCTAAGGTTATAAATTAATGAGACATGATCAACTAGGCTAAGAGACTAATGGCTCTCACTTCTTTTTTTTGAAAGGCAAGGTGGGGTTTGGCAGACCCCATCAGTTATTCAACCTACCATTGGGTTTTGAACCTGCAACTTCCCACTACAAGGAGACATGCACTGACAGCTCCTACCAACAACACAGCTTTGGCTACTAATGACTCACTTAATTAGGAGCAAATATGTATTTTGGCAACGTCTTAACATAATCTTACTTAGGACAAGAAATAAATAGGAAGAGTTTGACTAGCCCTGAACCCATCATCTAGCTTGACTTGACCCATTGCTTGGTTAACTTTGAGTTTCTCATAGCTACATTTACAAACATAAAAAATGAACCAGAAGAGACAAATAAGCTGTGTTGATTGAGGGAGAATTGTCTTTTTCTTTTTATTTTTTTTTGCTGTTTGATGAGCAAGTTGAGGGATAACGCCATGAACCTGAGACCCCAATTTGTATATATTACATAATAATATTTTGTCAAAAAATAATGTTTTTTATATTTCAAAGACCTGTTTGTTCCATTTTCATGGATGGGAATGATCTATCATACAAAAATAGGCATCGATTTTTAAAAGCTCTTGCCAGTTCAATTTAATTGAGAGAAGTATGAAAGGATTAATAAAAGGTAACCAACGGGGGCTCTGCTTGTTTGGTAGGAGTTGTTAGTGCAAGTCACCATGTGATGGAACGTTGCAAGTTCAAAACCCAATGGTATGTAGTGTAACGGGTGGAGTCGGCCTAACCCCATCTTGCTTATTAAAAATAAGAAAGAAAAGGTAACAAAAAAAAAACTGAGACTCACCGATGCCAACATGACAATTTTAACTGTGATGTTTAAGGGGGTGTTTGTGTGTCATGGAAAATTCAAGTTTTTTCGCAAAAAATACATCGATGGGCGTGCGTTTCTGCAGAACTTACAATGCCAAAACAAACATGGCGTATGGAAAAATGCCTCGACGGGTGTGTCATTTTACACACTTAACTCTCATTTTTCTCGAAAAACTGTTCTCATGTGGGTCCCATTTAGTTTCCGCCGCAGAAGAATCCACTAAAGAAGTGCCGCAGAACCCTATTCCTTGACAAGAAAACGCCGCTAAATGTTTGTTTCATCGTAGCCAAAAGACTAGAAAAAGAGGCGTCACATTTTTTAAATGCGGCCCAACTTTGACAATCCATGCAGCAAACGTCTGGTCGACTCGGAATCGTAGCTTTCTTAAAAGCCAGTCTGGTAAAAGGTCCCTCAAGGACAGAGTAGGACGCCGGACCCACTTGAATCCAGACCGAGTTCGTCCTATCGTTTATGAATGCCAATGGATTCACATAAATGAATGCACCATCTAAATCTAACCCATGGCCTAGTCTCAGAGTGCAAGCAAAATATGAGGGACCGACAATCTGCCGTCGGTGATGATTTTTTATTCTTCTTTGGATTATAAAAAAATATAATAGAAAAAAAATAGATACCAATGGGAGATCCGCTTATCTGGCAAGAGCAGTTAGTGCACGTCACTTGTGTTGGTTGTAAGTTCGAATCCCAATGGTACTGTCGAAAAAAAGGGAAAAAAAAAGTAAATGCGTGTGACCCTGTCCACTAATAACCTAACAGGCTTACACGTTTGGCACTCAGAACCGAACAAACTTTTTTCTCTTAAACAGTTTAATGTTGCTAATTCCATTTAGTGCACGTCACATGTAGTTTTTTTATTATTTATAATTGAATCATTTGCACACAATTAAAAAATGACAAAGCAAGCATGCATAATGTTGCTAATTCCATTTTCTTTTGATACCTCAAAGAGTAAGGAAAGGGTGATTTTTTTGTCTTTCTATCATTGACATTCTGTTTATGATAGAGATAATATCTTTTTTTTTTCTAGCATTATTTACCATATGTGAAGTTTGATTGAGATTGCCTTGATATTTTACATTTAAATTTGTTTCGGTTGTATTTTGTGCTTTGCACAATTTATAGTTTAATCCATCTTTGTCATGGTGATCTCCTTCTCTTTGTTGTATTTTTTGTTTTTGTTTGTAGGTGGGATTCAGGATCAACTGTTGGTGAGTTTGACGGTCATTCAAGACATGTCTTAAGTTGTGCATTCAAGCCTACAAGACCTTTTCGTATTGTTACATGTGGAGAAGATTACTTGGTGAATTTCTATGAGGGACCACCATTTAGGTTCAAACTGTCACAAAGGTTAGTCTTGTTTATGGTATTAAGAGATTGATTTATACTATATTAGGTCAATGATAGTGCAAATTTGCTAAAGGTTCAGCTGTTTTAACATAATTGTTTTGTATGAAGAATCCTTTGGTACATTGTCTTTCTTTTTTGGTAAAGGTATGAGGATCCAATGCAGGAACTGAAGCGTGACATGTTAGCCTGTCGAAGCAAATGAAATTCTAATAGCTATTCAGTATATGATTTGTTAGCTTTTAAGTAAATAATGACCATTCTCAAACTTTAGGAGTGCACTCTAGCTTGAAACATTACTATAACGTTTAACTTGCAATGGAATATAAAATCATGGTATAAATAAGTGTTCCTAGTATCTTCATGCTTGAATGACATTTTCCAAAAGCAATGCACATGATGTAAATAATATTTTCTCCAAATTGTAAGGAATTATGTGCTCTAGTGAGGGAGATGTATACCTGCCCTTTATCTGATGTGTAGTCTGTTTAGAACTAGTAAGAGAATTAACTAATAACATCCAAGGGGAATATATCAGGGTATTGAAGATAACATTTAAACTATTATTCCTAAAATGGCCAACACAGGTTTAAATTAACTGCACCGTCTAGGTAAATGTTTTAATATAATTGATCTTTGTTCTTGTAGGGACAGGACTACCACTTTTTCTACCAAAAATCTAAACAGATTTTTCAAGCCATAACTAGAGAGCTTTTCTGTCCTAGAGGATGGGCCCTGCTGGTTTCCAGATCACAGTTCATATCTTGATAATATTGCTTCAAAATACATTATAACTGCCAAGCCCCCTTCATGAGAGCGATATAGTTATGAATCTAGTCTGAGCACATCAGGAACACTTACTAATTTAGGTCTCTCTCCCTCTGTGTTTAAGGCTGGAAGGTTATAAAAATGGCAAAAAGCAGAAAATATGACAAGAACATGAGGGGCTTGGCAAACTTTCCTTTTCTTAACAGTTAACATAGGTTATGGATATATAAATGATAAAAGAGTAAGTTAACCGATAAGGGAAAAGGCTACTAACAAATGACGCTTCTCTAGAAAATCTAATTGCACATTCATAAAGGTTTAAGTTTCATATATACATATGGATTCATACAGTTTGAGGATTTGATTAACATATTTGTTAGATTTGAAATTAGATCAAACTAGATTAGCTTTCTATTCAAAGTAATTTAAACATGTATCTCTATTTGAATCTTTATGGCTATGGCCACATATGAGAAAAAATGGAAAGAATGGAGAATGGGGCATGCCAAGATTATGTCTTGGGTCATTAGTAGTCTTGATATCAAGAAGTGCTTGAGTCTAGCTAAATTTGAACATGCAAATAAATATTTGCATGAGACTATCTTAAGAAAATGTATTCTCTTAAATCTATGTCACATGGGTGCAGGTGCAGGGGCAGGGGTGCGACACTTTAAAAAAACTTGGGTGCGGGGATGCGGCAAAAAGTTGGACATAAATGACCCTGGGTGCATTGACTGCACCCAGGGTCAGGTTGATCGCATCGGGTGCGGGTGCGATGTGAGTGCGGCACCTAGTTGAAGAGTCCCTGTGACATAGTCTTAAAGATATTACCCACATTTGCAACTTGTAAGACAAGGTACACACTATGATTCAAGGAGAAAAATGTATTAGAGAATATTTTAGTAAGTTGTTCGACCTTTGGAATGAGTTTGCTCTTCTTGAGTCACAAGGACATTATCCCAAAGACATAGAACTCCGTCAAAGACAAATTGATGTGAAACATTTCTTTCAATTCATCAATGGTCTAAGACCGGAGTTTGAGTCTACTAAATCGGCTTTTCTTCATAAAGGAGAAGTTCTCTCTATTGAAGAGCTAAGTATAAAAGAAAATAGACTAAAAAAAAGACATTTAAAGATGATGATAATTCGGTCATAGCCGTGTCTAGGCTGAGAAACCATGTCCATGCTTACCAACTACTACATTATAACTATCACATTATAAGAGACCAAACAATGATAGCTATGGAAAGCAAGACAATGAGTTTGAAAAAAAAATAAATTATTTGCTATTATTGTCGTGAACCGGGGTATGTCAAGATATATTGTCCTAAACTAAAGATACCCTATGAGAAGAAGGTAGCCTCCGTTGCTCAACAGTCAAGTGAATTCAAAGCTACACAAGAATCAACTATTGAGAGCATGTCCTTGACTCAAATTGTAGAAGCTCTTCAACCTCTATTCAAAGGAGCTTCACCAACCGAAGCTACGGTCTCTTCTGTTGGCATCTTTGATCCCAGTAAGTCTCTTTGGCTTCTTGGCTTATGTGCCTCATTTCATATGACACTAAATTGTGATATTTTATCTGGATGTCATAACTCAAGCGAGTCAAATGTTTTTTATTGTTGATAGAATATCTCTTGAGATAAAGGGAATAAGAAATTTTGAAAATATTTTAAAGAGATTTTTTATTCAAAAAATTAGATATATTCCCAAGTTAAGCCTAAATCTTTTATTTGTCTCTTAATTATGTGACCTTTGGTATAATGTTTCTTTCTCTTCTATTGGTTTATGAGTGCGGGATCGTCTCTCAGGGAAGCTGATTGGAGAAGGCTGTAAAGAAGGAGGTTTATACTACATAGATTTTTTGGAAATACCTAAGAATACTTTTTGTTATAATGTTTAAAAACTGAATTTTGGATTTTGGAGCTCCCTAACCAAAATCTTCTGAAATATTATTTGCATGAATGCAACCAAAATTGATTGGAGCTCCCATGTGGCAGGTCATGAATCCCCTTGTCATTTTGTGGTTGATGTATGCTTCAAAATTTCCCTTCATATCTTCATCTGATCTGATACCATCTTCAGATTGATGGTAACATGATTATGTTCCTTTGATGTGTGAAAGAATATGTGGTGTGTGCGAACTGTGAAACAAGGTGAGAGAAATGAGTGAGTGAGGAGGAAGAAGAAGATATAGGAAAAGAGAGGAAGTGAGAAAAGACAAGGGAGAAAGAGAATAGGGGCTGGAATCGTGCCCTATCCCTCTCATATTGACCCTTATAAAGGTAATTTAAGTCAGTTTACAAAAATGCCCTTCATAACTATATCTTTTGACCTATTGGGTCTTGAATACAAAAAAGGACTTCACTAGCCAATCAATTTTGACTCTCATGTAATGCTTCCTTATAACATATTGTACTTCAAAGGATAAACCAGAGTTGCCAGTTGGGGAAGCGATTCGGGTAGCGGAAGCGAAAAAAGGAAAAAACAAAAAAAGGAAAAAACAAAAAAAGGAAAAAACAAAAAAAGGAAAAAAAGATACATTTTGGAAGCGCCACGTTTCGCGCCTCCGAAATACGCTTCGGAGAAGCAAGCTTCCCCATGTCCTATGGTACTTCCGGTAACCCTGGGATAAACCTCTAAACTGGTCATCATGATGTATATGAACCCTTTATTTTTGTTACCTCATTAATTCACTGGTCTGCACTCCAGTTAGGCTAACCAAAACAGAAAAAGTGAAAAAGTGGAAAACTTCCCTTAAGTATCCACTAAACCTGCCATCTTCTGATCGATGCAATTGGATTGAGTGTTAGATGTCTTCATCCTTCTAAGATTTTAATTCATGGTAGCCTCTTGGTTCAAGATAGAACGCAGAAACATAACATTTATTCAAGTTTCCTTGCATTGCTTGTTTGGCCCATCAAATATTGTGCATTGGTGTGATTTGGCTACATTGTTTACAAGATGCCTTTCCCCATTAATTGTTGAAGCATACTCTTTATTTTGGAGCAACAGTCGTGTCCTTGATTTGCAGAGTCCAATGCAAAACTTCTGGAAAAATGTTCTAGGGTTCATATTAATTAACATCGAGTGCTTGGTATTTTTTCTTTTTTTTTTTCAAAATTTCTTGTAAGAGAAATGTAGTCATTATTTTAATTTTATGTCAATGATAAAAAACTCATTCATGACATTGTAGCAATGTAGGCTTGTGGCCATAATAAAATATAATGTGCTGAGGAAGATGTTCTTGATTGTGTCTTACCGAACAGAGGTTGTATGTAAAGGAAACATTATTGTTTGAAGTGCAGGGAACATTCCAACTTTGTCAATTGTGTAAGGTTTTCTCCTGATGGAAGCAAGTTTATCAATGTAAGTTCAGATAAGAAAGGTATACTATATGATGGGAGGACAGGAGAAAAGATTGGGGAGCTATCTGCTGAAGGTCACAATGGTAGCATCTATGCTGTTAGTTGGAGTCCTGACAGTAAAGCGGTATTTATGATATTCCTATGCTATTTTCATTATTGATTAATAATTATACTTCCAGTGGTGGACTTAGGATGCAAATATCTACATTGAATGATATCTACTTTTTCCTTTTTCAGATTCTTAGATTGATAATATGAACATTTTAATTGGAACACAATTAAATTTAAATGTTACTTATATAATCAAATGCCTGACTAATGGAGAGTTTTTCTTCTACTTTTTTGTTTTTTGGTTGATCGAAGAAGCACATTCATTTATCTGTTGAATGAAAGTTTTATACAATCTGGTTTACCTATATTCTAATGGTCTCCAGCACCATACTGGTTCTGATGGGGCTGTACTTGTCTGTATTACAGGTGTGAGTGGAAGTGTTAATCCAAAGTTTCATTGTGTGCTTTAGTCTGCTTTACTTTGGTATTGATAGAAATTCTTTCATATTTTCTGTGCAGTTGGATAAACCTGGTTGAGGTTATATTTGTCACAAAATGGCACGGATCCCAATACCCTCCATAATGGACTCCGAGGGTCAAAACATAATGCATTTGAACAAAAACATAAGAACTAAAATGAAACACAATAGAATGTGAGTAAATAACTTCATTAATAAAGAACAGTAAAAATACAAAAAAAATACATTTTAATCCTCATTACAATACACTAAAAAACACACAAGAAGCCTAAAACCATGGTTGCCAGTCGAGGAAGCGGGAAGCGATATGTGAAGTGGAAGCGGGAAGCGTGGCACTTTCAAAATTTTAGGAAGCGGGAAGCATGGGACGACTTAAAAGCGAATCAAGAATCGTCTCGAAAGCGAACCAGAAGCGAATCTGGAAGCGACCTAGGAAGCGAGGGGGAAGCGAAAAATAAAATAAAAATAAAAATACAAAAAAGGGAGGAAATGCAGGGAAAGCGAAGGAGAAACGTGCTTCCCATAAATGGGAAATGCGCTTTTCAAAAAAATTGGCGCTTCTCAGTGCGTTTTGGAAGCGCGACGTTTTACGCTTCCGAAACATGCTTCCCCACTAGGCTAGGTGCTTCGAGTAACTCTGCCTAAAACTACTCATCACTCCCTCACCTTACAAAGGCACCCACCCACCCATATTTATAGAGAAAAGAAGGAAGAAGAGAGAGATTAAAGGAGAGAAAAAGGGAGACCACACTAACCATTGGACCATAAGTCAAACAACTAGTCCAAGTCAACCAAAGTTGACTTAACTTTAAAGTATATATATCAGAGTTACCGAAAGCACCTAGCCTAGTGGAAGCACGAAATGTTGTGCTTCCGAAACGCGTTGGGAAGCGCCATTTTTTTTGAGAAGCGTGCTTTCCCGTTGCTTACCCCGCGCTTCTCCTGCGCTTCCTCCCTTTTTTCATTTTTTTTTATTTTTATTTTTTCGCTTCCCCCTCGCTTCGTAGGTCGCTTCCGGTTCGCTTCCTAGGTCGCTTCCAAGATGATTCTTGATTCGCTTTTAAGTAGTCTCACGTTTCTCGCTTCCTAAAATTTTGAAAGTGCCACGCTTCCTGCTCCTGCTTCCTCGACTGGCAACCATGATATATGTTAACGCCCCCGCTCAAACTTACATTGACTCACTATAAGTTTGCAATTACAAAAGGAATCCCATTACACAAGATATCGACATGTTCTTCTATAATACAAATTCTTGAAGGAGCTTCTAGATCTTCCTTGATATGCTCGAAAGGTCTCTAGAATCATCAATAATGCCAATATTTTAAAGAGTGCAAAAGGAGCAATCCAACTAAAAATAACTATATATATATATATATATATATATATATATATATATATATATATATAGAGAGAGAGAGAGAGAGAGAGAGAGAGAGAGAGAGTAATGGGTACGTGCTAAATAAAATATGCTAGATGAAACATGCTAAATGAGTTTTTCAGGGATTTTTTGTTTTATTTTTAAATTCTAATCGTACAAATGTGATCTATGTACTTGATTTTATAGGGTTCAACTCTTTAAGTGTTCGATTCTGACACATGAGCGGGTTTTTATAACGTTTAAAAAATCACCATTCCAAAATCTTTGTTAATTTTTAGGCTCCAAATATCATTTTTTTCATCGAAAACACATGATCCAAGTGTGGATTCCTCGTAAATTGACCATGCCCAACACATTTATGGGTCAGAACTGCAAAAAAAAAACCCACACCAAAAGAGCAGAAAAACCCATTTAGCACATTTCATTCGCATATTTCATTTCGTACACACCCATCTCTCTGTCTCTCTCTCTCTCTCTCTCTCTCTCTCTCTCTCTCTCTCTCTCTCTATATATATATATATATATATATATATATATATATATATATATATAAATGACCAAACACGCCAAAAATACAATACATATTTAATAAGACATTTTAATAATTTTCAAAATCTTTTAATAGTAAGAAAATTTTTCAACATCAATTTTGAAAGTCATTAAATTTTTATACACAATATTCATTGAGAGTCTCACCTCAATAGATAATTTTACGAAATCATAGTTCTTGATTTATAAGAGAACACAATTGCATATTATCAAAAGAAGAGATGCATGCATAAAATATCTCAAAGATAAACGTATAAATCATTCATCACTTTAAACATTCATGAAAACATGCATTATTGAAAGTCAATACACACATCTATCTCGAAAAGCACATTAATGCATGAAATATGAATTTTCAAACAACATCAATACCATGAATAAATAACTCACAAAAGAGTTTAACCCACACAAAAAATATTCATAAAGCAGAGTTTTTCAAAACAAGTAGCCATATTAAATGTACAACAGAAATAATGGGGAAGTTCAAAATCCCACGTACAAATCATAACAAGAGATATTTTGTAATAATGACAAATATTAATAACAATTTAAATCTCAACAATAGAAACAATATCTATAAATACACTCAAAATATTGCATCCTATGCAACCAAGGCATATCATGATGTAAATCACCCAAGATAACTAATCATGGAACACATTTAAAATATCTTTAAGCATGCAATTAAAACATATTCAATGCAAAATGCATGAAGAATTTTCAATAACCATTTCCCAGACAAGGGTAAATGAGTGATTTTTTTTTAGAAATTTTGTGGAGAGATTTGAAAATCCCACAAATATCAAGAAATGATATTTTGCAAACCTTCACAATAGTTCGACCACCATAAGCAATTTACCTCGCTTGACCTTCAAACCTCAAAATTCAAGTGTAATAGCTGCTAGAACAAGAGATCAATGACAATGCCACTTATGAGCTTAACAAACACACAAAAAGTGTGAACATCTCATCTATATAAAATAACACTTAAATAAGAGACAAACCTCAATGTTTCAGCTACTAGAAAAAGAGCATAATACAAACACACAAAAAGTATGAATAACCAATGGGTGCACCTAACTCATTGCAAACAAATCTTTCTTGTCTACGTAAAATGACACTTAAATAAGAGACAAACCTCAATATTCAAGTGCATCAGCTACTAGAATAAGAGTATAATACAAACACACAAAATGTGAATAACCAATGGGTGCATATAACTCACCACAAAAATATCTTTTAAATAAGAGACATAATAGGAGAAGACACGAAGTAAGAGAGCTTGTAATAAAAACAAACTAATGTCATCAAGAAGGATAAATGTATCAATTTTAACAATCTTTCAAACACCATATTTTCAAAATAGATAACCATCACAGATAAACATAATTATAAGTATTCATAATAACATTGTCCAAATAAACAAATGAGTGATATAACACACTCATAGAACTAGAGATCAAACAACCGTCAATTAGAGCCAAACTATAAGGCGACAATCTATACTGATAAGAAAACCAAGGTGCACACAACTCACCCCAACAAGCATCTCTTGTTCAACAAAAGCAACATGGATGTAGATACCAATCAAACCCAAGACAAGTGACAACACATCACTCATAACCTTTGGGAATCTAGACTAGTAAGATGACATGAGGTGCACACATAACTCACCTCAACGGCTAACTCTGACCCAACAACAAGGCCAAAAATAAATGGCGCATCCTAGAAAAATCTATGATGGACAAAAAACAATGCCAAAAGAAGGCAAAAAATACTCACGGAAATTGATTTTCAAATAAGTGAGTTCATATATAAAAGTACCGATTTGAAAAAACAAAGTTTTAAATCAAATCCAATAAAGGTAGATGAAGACTTAGAATGAATATAGTTCAATCATATGCACAACAATATGTCAATTGATGCAATCACTTCCAACACAAGATGTCTCATGACAAATTTTACAAACTTTGACAAGCAAATAATGGACAAGAATCATGCCCAATATAAATAATCTACATAGATGTGATGAAATTATGATGTTAGAGTATCTTTCAAAAGATAATGGAATCATGAATCCACCAATCAAGAAACAAGTGCACTAAGGCACATCATATACAAAAGATCCAATGAATCTCAATAAAAAGACAAAAGTATATGATTTTATTAAAGAAAAGCTTCTAAGAAGCTAGATCTAAATCATTAGTCTACTATTAGACAATTGATGACAAACATATAGAGATTCACAAAGAGCTATATAACTATCAACAACCATGAACTCATATATATCATACAAAGAATTTTATCACAATGTAACAAATATAAAATCTTTAAGAAACATGCAATGAAGTATCAATGCACAAGAAAGAAACCACTAAGGGTTACAAAAGTGCACAAACACTCAAGTCACTAAGCTACCAAAAAGCACATAAAACTACTAAGGGCTAAGCAACAATCATACAAGAGTCTTTTAAAAAATATAAGTTTTATTCATAAAATGCTCAAGAAGCATACACAAGAACCCACTAAAAAATATAATGCATAATAGAGAAATTAAAATATGCATTCGAGTTCATGATGACAAATCATGCTTATGCCATCCAATAATAATCACAAAGGCTACATAATTAAAATCATGCATGGTCACATAGTTAGAATCACCAAAGAAACATCACTATATATTAAAAATCCCAAAGATAATCTATGTAAATACATACATTAAGAGACACAAAAAAAAATGTAAAAAATTAATATTTTGCAAAACATGAAACACATAAGATTTTAAGAAACCACATATTTTTGCAAAATATAATTTTTTCAATATACATATCCATAATCTAAAAAATATATTAAAAGACAATAATTTCTATTGAGAATGTAGGGTACGGGTCTGGTTCTAGACCCAAAATGATTCTTTTGTATTGTATTTACATGGTTGGTGTTATCTGGTCTGGGTTGACAGACCCGATCCAACTTGTATCATATATATTACATTGAATATAGGGCACAACCTCTCATTGAGAATCGTGCCAGTCATTGCTGCCTCTCCTTCTTGCAAATCCCTTTCTCTTCTGCTGTGGATGAAGATCTGGTCGAAGGTGCGTGACTTCTAACATGGTATCAGAGCAGGCTGATGTGATCATCGCAAAATTTTTCCTCTCGTAATATTCTCTCTCTTCCTTCTCTTTTCCTTTCTAATCCCTTATTTTCCTCCTTTTTGAAGGGAGAAAGATAAAAAAAACGGAAAGAAAGAGAGAAGAGAAAAGAAAGAAGAGAAGAGAAGAGAAGAGGAACTCTTTTGCGGGTCTCACTTGACCTTAATTTTGAAAAATATTTTGAAATAACTCGCCTCCGTTTTTGAAATATTTGCGGGAAAATTGGGAGACGGGATCCGCTCATCGGTACGAGGTTCGACCGTTCCTGGCGCCTTTACCAGGGGTAATCGAACCAAGGGTCGAATCAATGCCTTTTGCTTTGCTAAAAAATTATCTAAGTATTTATCCTAAGTCTAAAATGCACAATGAATCATGCTTGTGCAAATGCAAAGATGTATGCTTTTTTTAGAAAATGTTTTGAAGAATTCCCAAGTGAATCCAATAAAGTGAAGAAATGTTTTCTAACTTAGAACTTAAGATTAAAGTTCTAAGTTTTTAGAATAATCAAGAGCTTGGGAAAATAAATTTGGAATTTGGAAATTGATCTTGAAGTCTTGAAATAAAAAGAGAATGAAGGAAATTTTCCAAGTCATAAATGGACTTTGAATTTAGAAGTTTTGAACTTGGATGAATGTTTGGAATGGAATTGAATTCCACTTTTGAAGTTTTGATTTTAGAAGGAAATGTGGGAAATCTAAAGGAATCGAGGAATGGGATTTGTAACAGTTGGAACTTCAAGATGAAATCCGAATCCAAGTTCTGGATTCTGAATAGAGTTTTGAGTTGATTTTTGGATTTAGGATCTGAAATGGGAACTTGATCTGAAATCTGGAATGAAATGGAATTGGTTTTAAGAATTGGAATTTAAAGTGAAATTTGGATTTGGAATTTTGAGTGGAATCGGATTCAAGATTTGGAATCCAAGATGATATTTGGATTCGAAATCTGAGATCCAAGATAGGATTGGATTCTGGATCCCAAGATGGAACTGGACCTGAGGTCCAAAGTAGAATTGGATTCTGGATCCTAGAATGGATTTGGATCTGAAGTCTGAGATCCAATGTAGAATTGGGTTCTGGATCCTAAGAATTGGAATTTGGTTCTGAGTCTGAGACCCAAAGTAGGGTTTGATTCTGAATCCTAAGAATTGGAATTTGGATCTGAATC